>NW_004949190.1:434929-436869 GCF_000317375.1 Microtus ochrogaster
GGATATAAAATTAGGTAGGTGGAGTAAACAGAACAGAATGCTGGGAAGAAGGGAAGTGAGGTCATTCGCCATGCCTCTCCTCTTTGGTCAGATGCGATGAAGCCAGCCACCAGGTCAGACATGCTGAATCTTTCCCAGTAAGACACCACTTCATGGTGCTACACAGATTATTAGAAATGAGTTAAGCAAGATATGAGAGTTAGCCAAGAAGAGGCTAGATATAATGGGCCAGGCTGTGTTTATATGAATACAGTTTGTGTGTTGTTATTTCAGGGCATAAGTTAGCCAGGTGGCTGGGAGCAGGGCAGAAGGAATGCAATCCACAGCTCCATCTACATATAACCCTAAGAAAATAGAAGCAGTCATTAAACATCCCCCAATGAAGAAAAGTCCAGGACCAGATGCCATGCAGAATTCTACTGGAATTTCAAAGAAGAGTTAATTCCAACACTCCTCAAATTGTTCCACACAATAGAAAGAGAAGGAACATTGCCAAACTCCTTTTACGAGGCTACAGTTACCCTGATACCCAAGCTAAACAAAAACACAACAAAGAAAACTACAGACAAATCTCCCTTATGAACATTGATGCAAAAATGCTCAACAAAATACTGACAAACCAAATCCAAGAAGACAAAAAAAATTTATCCACCATGACTAAGTAGGCTTCATCCCAGAGATGCAGGGTTGGTTCAACATATGGAAGCTTGAGAATGTAAACCACCATATAAATAAACTAAAAGAAAAAGCCTACATGATCATCACATTAAATGCCAAAAAAGTCTTTGATAAAATCTAACACCCATTTATGATAAAGGTCTTGGAGAGATCAGGTATACAAAGAGCAAATCTGAACATAATAAAAGCAATTTATAGCAAGCTGACAGTCAACATCAAATTAACTGGAGAGAAAATCAAAGCAATTCCACTAAAATCAGGAACAAGATAATCTCTCCATATCTGTTCAATATAGTACTTGAAATTCTAGCTAGAGCAATAAAATAGCTAAAGGAGATCAAAGGATACAAATTGGAAAAGAAGTCAAAGTATCACTATTTGCAGATGACATGATAGTATACGTAAGGGACCCCAAACACTCTACCGAGAAACTCCTACAGCTGATTAACCACCTTAAGTAATGTGGTGTTTACCGTAACACCACATAACAAACTAACTAAAATAATCAGTAGTCCTCCTATACACAAATGATAAACAGGTTGAGAGAGAAAGCAGAGAAAAGAGAACTTTTACAATAACCACAAATGTAGAATATCTTGGGGTAATTCTAATCAAACAAGTGAAAGACTTGTATGGCAAGAACTTTAAGTCTTGAAACAAATTGAAAAAGACACCAGAAAATGGAAAGATCTCCCATGCTCTTCAATAGGTAGGATCAATATAGTAAAAATGGCAATCTTACCAAAAGCAATCGATGGATTCTACTAAAATTCAATTAAATCTATGGATTCAATAAAATTCCAACAGAATTCTTCACAGACCTTAAAAGAACAATACTTAACTTCATATGTAAAAACAAAAAACCTAGAATTGCTAAAACAATACTGTACAATAAAAAAACTTCAGGAGGTGTCATCATCTCTGATTTCAAACTCTAGTATACAGCTATAGTATGTGACCCAGTAGAATCTCATTGAAGACCCTGACGTTAATCCACACACCTATGAACACCTGATTTTTGACAAAGAAACTGAAATGGTACATTGTAAAAAAGAAAGCATCTTTTTTTATTTAATTTATTTATTTATTAAAGATTTCTGTCTCTTCCCCGCCACCACCTCCCATTTCCCTCCGCCTCACCCAATTAAGTCCCCCCCCCCTCAGCCCAAAAAGCAATCAGGGTTCCCTGTCCTGTGGGAAGTCCAAGGAACCCCCACCTCCATCCAGGTCTAGTAAGTTGAGCATCCAAACTGCCTAGGCTC
>NW_004949190.1:440749-447900 GCF_000317375.1 Microtus ochrogaster
CCGCTCCTCCAGCCTATAGCCGCTGAGATACCAGCCCATTGGGGCGTGGTCTCTCTCCCTTTATAAAAGCAGCCACTTCCCTCTCCTCTCTTTCTTCACTTCCTGCTCTGCTGGAGACTAGACTCCCTTCCTGGTTGCGCAGAGGTCTGTTGTCTGGGACTGTGATCTGT
Source organism: Microtus ochrogaster (assembly GCF_000317375.1). Classification (NCBI taxonomy): domain Eukaryota; kingdom Metazoa; phylum Chordata; class Mammalia; order Rodentia; family Cricetidae; genus Microtus; species Microtus ochrogaster. Next base: position 440,920 of record NW_004949190.1, read on the forward strand.
AAGTTTTTTCCCCTTTAAATAAATACCACCCTATTAATCATAATTCCAAACTTGTGTGGCATTGTTTGTGACTTACGCCTTCAAAGGATTGATGTTGGGCCGGAGATAGTGATGGGTATATATGGTCAAAATATGTTGTGTAACTATGAAATTTTCAAAAAATAAATCAATACTGTTAAAAACAAACTGGTATTGTAACAATATAAGGACAGACATACAGATCAATGTAAGAGAACTGATAGACAAAAACATTGATGATGCATTGATTTTGTTTATAAGCCTTCCAAATCACTTAGGGGAAACTCAATCTTGTCACATCCAGTGGTGCTAGGACATCTGGAAATCCACATCCAAAATAATAAAGGTGGGTCCTTACCTCTCATCAAATATGAACATTGACCCAACAGAGCCACAGTAACACAAATAATATAGTACTGGCACAAATATAGACACATAGACTAGTGAAAAAAATTTAAAGACCCAAACATGAGCACATTTAACTTCAGCCACTTAACATTTGACACAGACACCAAAAACATACCCTGGAGGAAAGAAAGCATCTTCAACAAGTAGTGCTGGGAAACTGGAGTCCACATGCAGAAGAATGAAACTAGACTCACGCCCATCATCTTGCACAAAATACCACTCCAAATAAACAAGGACCTAAATATGAAACCTGAAACTGTTATAAGAAAACATAGGCAGTATCCTACAAGATATAAGTGTAAGATAGGATAAGGGAGCAACCCCTGAGGGAACAGGCCTGAGTCAGAGACCTCTGCTGGAATGAGCCCAAGCCAGGAACCTCTGTGGGAGCAGGCCCAGGCCAGGGATATCTGTGGGAACAGCCCTAAGCCAGTGACCTCCACCCAGAGCAGGCCTGAGTCAGCAACCTCAGCTGGAGCAGGCTTGAACCAGTGATCTCCAACAGATCATGCCTGAGGCAATGACCTCCACAGGAGCAGGTACAAGGAAGCCACTGCTGAAGGAGCAGCCAATTCAGAGACCTCTGCTTGATTGGGTGTGAGCCAGCAGCCACTGAGGGAGCATGCCCAAGCCAGTTACCTCCACCAGAGTAGTCCTGAGCCAATGGTTTCCTCTGAAGCAGGCCTGAAACTCTGCCAGAGCAGACCCAAAGCAACCTCAGCAGGAGCAGCCACAAACAAGCAAACTCCATGGGAACAGTCCCCAAAGACCCACAGGATTGCAGAACAATCCCCCAGGAGTGCTGAGCAACCTCCAGGAACACTGAAAAATCTCCAGGGTAACTGGAAACATGGCCCTGACTGCACCATGAGGAGAAAACATCTGAGTCTTGGATGCACTGGCACCTGGAAGATTGATTACCAGAGACACAGCTCCAACTACACCAATCAGAGGAAAAGATGGGTAGACAAGTTAAAAACACACTCAACGGCGCAAAGAGCAACACAACACCAACAAAATCTAGTGCCCCCAAAACAGTAAGACTTGAAGATTCCAATATAGATGATGCAGAAGAAAATGACCTAAGAAATAAATTTAGGAAAATGTTTGAGACCCTCAAAGAGGAAATAAAAATTCTCTCAAAGAAATGGAGGAAAAGACAAACAAAAAATTGGTAGAAATCAACAAATCCCTTAAAGAAAATCAAGAAAAAGCAATGAAATAGATGAAAGAAAGGATTCAAAATTTGAAAACCCAATAGAGACAATAAAGAGAACACAAAATTAGGGAACTATAGAAATGGAAATTATGAGAGAATGATCAAAAATCACAAATGCAATTTCAAGAACAGAAGATCCAATAGAGGAAATAGACTCATAGGTCAAAGAAAGCATTAAACCTAACAAAAGCTTAACACAAAATATCCAGAAAATATGGGACACCATGAAAAGACCAAACCAATAATGGTAGGGATAAAGGAAGGAGAAGTCCAACTAAAAAGCACAGAAAATATATTCATCAAAATCATAGAAGAAAACTTTTCCAACCTAAAGAAAGATACACATGTGAAGACACAGAAGCTTATAGAACACCAAGTACAATTGATTTTCAAAAAAAGTACTCTTACCACATATTAATAAAGACACTAAACATACAGAATTAGAAAGAATATTAAAAGCTGCAAAGGAAAAAAGGCCAAATTACTTATAAAGGTAAACCTATCAGAATTACACCTGACTTCTCAATGAAAACAATGAAAGCAAGAAGGTCCTGATCAAGTGTTATACCGACATTAAGAGACCATGGTTGCCAGCCAAGACTACTATATTCAGCAAAACTTTCAATCATCATAGACAGACAAAACAAGATATTCCATGACAGAACCAGATTTACCCAATACCTAGCCACAAACCCAGCCCTATACAAAGTACTAAGAGGAAAACTCCAACCCAAGGAAATTGTCTATATCCACAAAAACACAGATAATAGATGATCTCACAGCAGCAACTCTCAAAGACGCGTAACACACACACACACAATAACATCACCACCAACAAAAAAACTAAAATAACATAAACTAGCATTCACAGGCCATTAATATCCTTAATATAAATGAACTCAACTCACATGTAAAAAGACACGGGCTAACAAATTGGATATGAGAACAGAATCCATCCTTCTGCTGCATACAATAAACACACCTCAACCTAAAAGACATACATTGCCTCAGAGTAAAGGGTTGGGAAAAATTTTCCAATCAAATGGACCTAAGAACCAAGCTGGTGTAGCTATCTTAATAGCTAACAAAACAGACTTCAAACTAAAATCAATCAAAAGAGACCAAGAAGGAATTTCATAATAGTCACAGGAAATATCCATCAAGAGGAAATCTCAATACTGAACATCTAATGCCCCAAATACAAGGGCACCCTCATATGTAAAGGAAACACTACTAAAGCTTAAAACACACATTAAACCCTACACACTAATAGTGGGAGACTTTAACACCCCACTCTCACCACAGACAGTTCTGTCAGACAGAAACTTAACTGAGAAGTAAGGGAACTAGCAGATGTTATGACTCAAATGGACTTAACAGACATCTATAGAACATTCCATCCAAACATAAAAGAATATACCTTCTTCTCAGCATCCCATGGACCCTTCTCAAAAATTGACCACTTACTAGGTTACAAAGCAAACCTCAGCAGATACAAAAAATTGAAATAGCCACATGTATCATGTCGGATCACCATGGTGTAAAATTAGAATTCAACAGCAACACTAACTTCAGAAAGCCCACAATCACATGGAAATTAAACAATGCTCACCCTAATCACCAATAAGTCAAGGAACAAATAAATGAAAAAAGTTAAAGATTTCCTAAAATTCAATGAAAACAACAACACAACATACCCAAATCTATAAGACACAATGAAAACAGTGCTAAGAGGGAAGATTATAGTTCTAAATGCTAGAAATAAATAAATAAATAAATAAATAAACAAATAAATAAATAAATAAATAAGCTAGAAAAATCCCACACTAGTGAATTAACAGAACACCTAAAAACTCTAGTACAAAAAGAAGCAAACGCACCCAGGAGGACTAGACACCAGGAAATAATCAAATTTCTCACTGAAATCAACAAAATAGAAACAAAGAAAACAATACAAAGAATTAATGAGAGAAAAAGTTGATTCTTTGAGAAAATCAAGAAAATAGATATACCTTTATCCAAACTAACCAGAAGGCAGAGAGAAAATAGCCAAATTAACAAAATCAGAAATGAAAAGGAGGACATAAAAACAGACACAAAGGAAATCCAAAGAATCATTAGGTCATACTCTGAAAACCTATACTCCATAAAATTGGAAAACTTAAAGGAAGTGGACAATTTTCTGGATAAGTGTAAGATAGAGCTTCCTAAATAGAACCCCATTTACCCAAAAATTAAGGTCAGCAATTAAAAAGTGTAACTTCATATAACTCAAAACTGTTCAATGACCTACATGTAAGAGCTAAAGATATACATTTTCTGAGACACAGATATATATCTTGCCATTGCATTTAGAAATAGTTTCTTAGGTAAGATGGTCATAGCATCAGAAATGAGAAAAAAGAAACAACATAAAGTTGAAAATGTGTACCTTAAGAACACTATCAACAGAGGTGTACAGAAATGACGTAGAATGGGAATAAGTATTGAAAACAACATATTAAAATCAATTAAAATGAAAAAATCATGTACAAAATAAGAGAAAACAACATATTGACAAAGGGCTTGTAACTCATACATGTTGGAACAATTATTGAAACTCAGCAGCAAAAGGCGAGCCCCTCAATTAGATAAGAGACTCAGAAATTTAGATTTCTCCAACGATATACAAATGGTCAAGCACATAAAAGATGTTTCCCAGCACTTGGGAGGCAGAGGCAGGCAGATCTCTGTGAGTTCAAGGCCAGCCTGGTCTACAAGAGCTAGTTCCAGGACAGGTTCCAAAGCTACAGAGAAACGCTGTCTCAAAAAAACTAAAAAATAAAAAAATGAAAATAAATAAAGATAAAATAAAAAATAAAAAGATGTTTTATCTTATTGCTTGTTATTGCCATGCAAATCCAAGTCATAAAGTGATATGACTGCACAGTCATGAGATGGCAATAGCAAAAGTAGCTGTAATAGTGGTAGAAGAGCAAAAGCATTGGTACTCACCTCTGGAAAAATTACTGCCTGCAAGTGCAGCCATTATGGAAAACAATTCAATGATTCTTCACTAAGACAAACACAGATTTATCATGTGACACAAGAATTCTACTATGAAGCTATATATCAAAAGGAATTAAAGACTGGGAGTCTGATACATGCCTGTTCACAAATAGTCATAGCATCACTACTCACAGTTCCAAATGTTAAAAATAACTCAGGGTCCCTCAACAGACAAATGGACAAGCAAATTGTAGCGTATGCATACAAAGGAAAACATCAAAGTCTGCATGTGGTGTGTCCACAGTCAGACCTTGAGGGGTTCATATTATGAGAACTAAAGAGCATATGAAATTGTCTAGAAACAAAACGAACAAACCAAAAGCAGGCCAATAGGGCCTGTGGTTACACTGTGTGGGTTAAATCAGTGTGCTTTTCCTGTGGAGGAACAGCAAAATCACTGGGGAAATGTCAGAGGCACAAGCATAGAGTCAGAAAGCAAAGTACCCATGCTTTCCTACAAAATAAAAATCAAGGATTGTTCTAGAAAAAAGTAGCATTAGACATTTTTCAGCGAAGGTGGAAGATCTGATGACTCCCTCGACTCACCATCACTACCATAATCATCATAACAACAATAATAGCAATTATTGCGATTATACTAATAGCTACCCTTTATTGAATATGTATTATGTGCCAAAAACCATGTTAAGCACTTTTTTTTACACATTACATAATCCCAAAGATCCCTATTATTACCTTGCTTTTGTGGATTGAAAAAACAACTCAGTGTTTATGTACTGTGTGGAAAAAAAATCTTAGGCAACGAATTGAAGAACTAGAGTTCAAAACCCAGGTCAGTCTGATTTCAGAGCCTATATACTTACTGAACTTGTAAACATCACAGAAGGTGGGTAGATATCTGTCAAGACCCTGGGTGGTTTGCATGAACTTATTTACATATACTATAAAGAATACACTTTTTACAAAGCAAAAATTGTGGATTTCCAGTAGCAACAACAAACAAACAAACAAACAAAAAACAGATAAGCCAAGGAAATAGTGGACAGTAGGTAAAATGGTTTGTTTTTTATCTTGTTTTGGTATTGGTCTTAGTGAAAACCATTTGAAAGCCACTGTCATGACAAATCTGGGAAGCTGTGCTAACTCATTTGAACACTGCCCTCTAGGCAGTGGTGAGGTCTTGAAAGATTTAAGCAGAGCAGTGTGCATGATCTAATTTTGCATTGCAGCAAGAGTTTAACCACATCTTCTATAGATTGCTTAATGGAAAAATCCATTGCTGTGTTACTCCATATTCAGCTGTACCTGGATTTGTTCATCAGGGAGCACTGATTATTTCTGTGCTTTCACACAGCAGCTGGATGCTTACAGATAGTAGAGATGGCAGGTGCTCTACATGCATGCAGAATACACAGAGAAACAAACGTCCCTACGTGCACAGGTTCTCAGGATCAGTGGGTATCACTACGAAGCCACACATGTTCTCTGGGTCTAGCAGACTGTAGTACCATTGTGTGTGTGTGTGTGTGTGTGTGTGTGTGTGTGTGAAAATTGCTTCATGTGCTTAGATTAGATGCTAGGCCACTAATCGTGTCACCACCACTTTTAGGTTTAGCCTATAGCCAAGTATCTAGATGTCATTTCCAATGCAACTAGTTCACTAAATTGAAATGAACATTAACGAAAACTCAACCCAAATACAGGGATAACAAAAAGAAGTTGGCAAGACAGGAAGTTCACAAAGGTAGGAGGAAAGCAACCCTAAATAAGATTTTTTTTTCGTTCTAAACCTCAATTATAACCTATATGCAAGTGTCTATGACCTTTAGTATGACCATGATTGCCACATTTAGGGCATGCCACTGACAGACGCAGCCCCCACCATCACATTCTCAGCAGGTCAGAGAAACTGGAGAGAGGATGTTGACTAGGAAAGCTACTGACCAGGTGCACAGACACACACAGGAGCTTTATCCGCGGAGAGCCAAAGCTCTTAATTTTTCATTTTAGTTTTCTCTCTGATGGATATTCTTTCTACTCTGTTCTATTCTTTTACTTCCTCCAACTCCTCCTCCTCCTCCTCCTCCTCCTCCTCCTCCTGCTCTTCCTCCTCCTTCTTCTTCCCACTCACTTTCCTTCTTATTTCTGCTATTTCTTAATTCCTTTTATACCTCCCAATACAGAGATTTCTATGCAAGAAAAGATTACATCACGACCATAAGCTACATATTTTCCAAAACAAATTAAAATCTTTTTTTTTCGGTTTTTTTGAGATAGGATTTCTCTGTGGTTTTGGAACCTGTCCTGGAACTAGCTCTTGTAGACCA
>NW_004949190.1:450047-460955 GCF_000317375.1 Microtus ochrogaster
GACAATGGCACTGGGTTTTGATCCTACTTCTTGTTCTGGCTTTGTGGGGACCTAGCCAGTTTGGATGTTCACCTTCCTAGACCAGGATGGAGGGGGAAGGACTTTGGACTTTCCACAGGGCAGGGAACCCTGACTGCTCTTCAGACTCGAGAGGGAGGGGCAGAGGAGTGGGAAGAGGGTGGGAGGAGTGGGAGGCTGGGAGGAGGCGGAATTTTTTTTTCCTCAATAAAAAAAAGATTGTTAAAAAATCTTTACACAAGAAGAAATCACATTATGATATCAAGTTACATGTTTTTCTTAGAAGCCCAAGAGTAGTTGAACATTTTTCTTTACCCTAAAGCAATGATTCTCTTATTACTGATTAGCAAAGTTTTAAGCAAGCTAAATATATTTTAGCCAGTTCCTTTTGTACTGGCAGATAGATGTTTAGGGTTTTAGCTTAACAAATTTATATTGCTGATTCTACTCTAGAAAAAGTTTAAGTGAGTGGTCAGTTCATCATCAATTTTCACTTACACACCATAGGGTCATTTAATTTCCTTTTACAATTTTGTTTTTTCCAAGGTGCATATCAGGACCCATGACTAATTCTGTAAGTTATATGACTGAGGAACTCAGGTTTAACTTTGGGTGTAGGAACATAATTTTTTTCTTTAATCATCAGCCCATTTTTCCAAAATTTAAAAGAAAAACCGAAAACCAAACCAACCAAACAAACAAAGCGAAGCAAAAACAAAAAATAAAGGAAAGGAATCTCATAAGTCACACAGTTCACCCTTTAATCTTTTCTGCTTTACTTGCAGATGTTAATCGTAGATTTTATTTTTGATATGAATTTCTCTACTCTCAGACAAAAGCCGTGATCAAGAAAACTACTCACCTCTGTTCAAATTCTGATCTTTCTTAGTAAGCTATGTAATAATAAGGATGACTCTTTTAGCATTACAAAACAGGTCCTTTCTGTCACAGCAGAGGGTTCAATTTAACTGTTTTAGATTCTATAGGAAACCTATTTTGGATGTCATCTAAGTCTTTGTTTGGCCAAGAAAGGTTACTGACTCTCAAAGTTCTTTTAGAGCAGTGTTGTGGGGGAGGGCAGAGGATGGATGCAGGGGGATGGGGCGATGGGTAGGATTGGAATGTGTGACATGAAATCCATAAAGACTCAATAAAAGTTAAAAAAATAATTCAAGGTGAAACAAAGGCAGGCTGGTGCGTACCTTTGACCCAAGGAGAAACTTTTGGGAAGTTATATTTTGTATTATTATTTTCATAAATTCAATAATTCTATCTCTGATCATTGAGATGCACATATTTCAGTATAAATCCAACAGTGATGCCAGTACAGAGAGTTGTGGATATGCTAGACCATAATTATAATATAATTATATTATATATAAAATAATATATTAACTAGATTTTATAAATAGATGATTTATGCAGGAGGGCACATAAAATATTGATCATTAAATTGCTAATTTGAACATTAATTAAGTACTCACTATATTTCTGGTGCTATTCTAATTCCTATGCTATAGGTAAGACTACTACAACACAGAATGGATATTAACTTACAGAAAGTTATAGGTAGTAACTGTAAGAGCTGGAATCTGAGCAGAAATAATCAGATTATAAAGCCTTGTTCATATTTGCTAGGGCAGCTGTCAAATGCTGTGCTCTTTTTCATTCTACTAAATGCTAGAAAATATTCAAGATGTGACTCAGATAAAAGAGAATCATAATAAATTTTCCTTGGCCAAGGTACAATTTGTATTTGTCCCTTTCCAGAAACCAAAGACAATTCTAGGCCCCTAGAGATTCAGTTTCATAATGATGCCTCCCAGATTTGGCAGCAGAGATGGAAATCAGCATAAGCAGGTACAATGATCATGCTGAGGTCATTATCGTGCAAGGAAAGATAGACGTCTTCCTTTTTCTAAGTTAGGAAGAATCCTAGAATCTTATCAAAGGAATTCAATGAAGCACTGTCACCGATGATGTTTAAAACGTACTAAACCTTTAAGCCTTTGAATCTAGGGTGATGCACCAGTTGGATTCCATTATAGAGGCAGTTTCCCTGCATGAAATCAGAAAGCTTCTTTTTTATTTTCATATTTATTTATGATTTTTTTTAAAAGACAGGGTTTCTCTGTGTAACAGCCCTGGCTGTCCTGAAATTAGCTCTGTAGACCAGGCTGGCCTCGAATTCACAGAGATCCACCTACTTCTGCCTCCCAAGTGCTGGGATTAAATGCTGTATCACCACTGTCCAGCTTCTTCTGATAGGCCATGAGTGTTCTATGTGGTCTAGTATTAAGGAGATACATGAAGCACTGGGTAGCTTTGTCATTTTATCAAAAAGTGGAAAATCTCAATTTTCTATGAGGCACCTGCTTGAAGAACTTTTATCCATAAAAGGCTGAAAGCCTGGAGGAGGAGTGGATACTGTATATTGGATACTATAGCATTGTAAGGCATTAGCTTCTCAATATTTTCTTCCATTTTTAGCTTAATACATGTTAGCATAATTCCTGACTCCATTCACAATTACTGGCCATCATTAGGGTCAATACTATTACTATATTGATAGGTGGCATTTTTCTTATGTGCTGTGTTCCAGGAACTTTGCATGCATTAACATCCATAATTACTTGTGATGCCTTTTATGAGTATCTTAAAGATTAAAAAAAGAAACTACAGCACCAAGAAGAGAAATGAATTTTCTGGGGTCACAGAGCAGATGGTAGGGCAGTAACAAACTCAAGTGGGCTGAATCTATAACCTACTCTCTTACCTTCGAGTATAGAATAAAGCATGCCTCATTTTCTCCTCAAAGCTCTCTCAGATCTGCTGTTCTTTCTCCTTGATAATATCCTCCTAATTATTGCATGAATGCCTTTTGTTGTTATCATTCCCATTGACTTAACATCATGCCTTTCTTTTAAACTTATATTTTTTTGTATATGTGTGGGAGCGGCAGTGCTTGTATGCCATAATGTGAATGTGGAGGTCAGAAAACATCTTTCTGGGATCAGCTCTTTTGTCACCATGGGGATCCCTAGGACTAGACTCACGCCATCAGATGTGGCAGGAAGAACTTTCACCCACTGAGCCATCTCAACAGCCTCAAAGGCCTTTCTTCATCATCTAATCTAATATAGCTGTTCCTTATTTAGTGCCTGTCCTATGACCACATAAAAGACCACATTTTTGTGCTCATTTATTTTCCTGTTCCACTTCAAGTGAATCGAAAACTCCACAGAGGTACAAGTGTTTGTTTTGGTGAGAAATGCATCACTAGCATCTAAAACAGGGTGTGGGGACTAGGACAATGGTTCAATGACTAGAAGTTTGCTGTGAAAGCATTTGTACCCAATATAAGATGCCAGCAGCCACCTAAAAAGTCAGGCATGGCAGCACATTGTCAGCACATGGAATCCCAGCACTGTGGAGGACAGAGATGGGAGGATAACTGAAGTTTCCTGGCCACATGCCTATCTGGATTCAGTGAGAAACCGTGTCTCAAGGGAATAAGGTAAAGACCTAATAGCCTCCTCTGGCTTCTGCATGCACACAGGTGTACACACTTACATACCCATACATATTCATATATACCCCATATATACCATGCTCATACATATATGAGAAAAAAAGATGATTGATAATATATAGAATAAATAAATAGATAAAAACAGCGACTGACATATGGGAGGAAGCAAGTAGACTTCTGTGAATTGAAATCATTACTGTGTTGTATCAGATCAGTGAAGCTTTGTGTTGGAGAGGTGACACCATTGAAGCCTTGATCTGCAGGTAAGAACCTATTCATCAACTGAGTCCATACTCGACAACGTACGTCCCAACCATGCTTCATGTGAAGCTGAATGTATTTCTGGTGGGGAGGAAAGTGCCATTGTAGGCCAGAGCACAAGGGACAGTGTTTTGGTAAATGTTTATCCATGAACTAGTCCAAAGAAAAGTTTAATTTATATTGCTTTCTGGTTTTCATGGTATAACTCTTCTAGCTGTCAACATGGTGTCAATGCTCCCTGAGTTAGAAGGGTACTGGAGTTTCACTAGTAAGCTTTATACTTGTTTTTATTGTTTCTATTTCATATACACAGTGGTCATAAATAACATCAGCAACATAGATGCTAACAAAACACAGTGAAATACTGAAGAGGTCATAAATGTTAAGCATTTTGTTTTGTTCTTACATAATTTTTGACTGAAAGTTTCTAGAACTTAATGTTTAATGATGGCCATGTTCCACAACCAGTGCACAGCTATCTTAAAATGTCAGCAGTTGACTTTCATGAGCTAGTAGATGGCAGTCCCAGGACATGATGGGGCCAGCTCTCCTAGAAAACAGTCACAGCGGCTTTCTTAGACTTCAGACACATACACGCTGCAACTGAGTTTAGTGTGAGTTGGAGGGGAAGTGATGACAAGCACAGTGGAAAATACAGGTGGATTCTTAATAGCCCCTTTTCTAGGGCCTAGCAGTTTTTCATTTCTGCCGGGCTTGGCATCTGTACCTTTGAGATCATCTCAGAGTTGTGCTACTATGGAAAATCACTACTGGAACAGAAAGTCAGGAATTTGAAAAGATGGTCCCAACTGGAATTGCTGAAGACCCGCTGGCCCTATATTATGTCACAGCTGACTTGTCCACACTTTTATGCTGTCAAGCAACATAATCAAGTACTTAGGAGCTCTAGGTAAACTATGAGAGTCAACATCTTCATTCTGCCGCTTAATGGCCATGTGAATTTAAACAGGCTGCTTAACATTTTATGTCTTACTACAGTCTTAAAATGGGTATATGAGAGTATTCATTTCAAGGTCAATGTGATGATTAAATTAATACACACAAAACAATTCAACTAGTGCATGATACATAAGTACAGCATGACCATGTTCCCAACTTTCCCTGCAGTCCTGGGTCAAAACCCTTTGATAGAAACTAGGACTGCCACTATAACTGGTGATATTGTAAAAAGCTGAGAGCTTCAGCAGCATCAGAGGGTTGCCTACTGCCACCCCACAGTTCCAACACTGGGCTGTCACTTGACAGATTATCTATACACATGCCACTATCACAGCACTCCCTTGTGAAATGCCAACAGAAGTCTCCAGGGACCTAGTGGATATTAAAGCTTACTTGATACACTGTCGCTGACAAGTTACATCAAAAAGGTGGCTGTGGTTTTGATCAGAGGTAAATCTTTAGGTCTATGAATATGAGAGAGCTAGGGTCCCTTTGCCCCTGGATGTGATATTTGGGATCAAAGGAGTCTCCTGAAGCAACTTTTTCAATAAATGTAAGTTTAGAAACAGAAAAAAAAATCTTTGCTTAGAAAGTCAAACAAAAACTCATTAAAGATGGGATGATAAGGTACAAGCAAAGGTTTGCTCCTCACTGTATAACAACTAGCTTCACAAGGCGGGAGGAGGGGGCCAAGATGCGCAACATCTAGCAGTTTTCCAGGTGGAAATATTTCTATCACAGATGAGTTTAGACAAACAATAAGACATTTCTGGATGCAGACCTGAGAAGAGAAGAGTGAATCTAACTATTGTGAGCTGGTGGCAACAGCTTCCTGATTATAAGGATACCCAGAAAGCAACAAAGGAGAACAGTTAGCTGGTGGCAGGCATGAAAAACCTAGATGAAATCTTGAGCCTCAAAAGAAGTAACATACTAAAATAAGTATATAAAAAGCTTTTTAAAAAAATGACAGTAAAGTGAGCAATTATATTTTACTGTAACACATTCTGTCTGTGCTGGCCCCATGTCGCTGCTAAGTGATGACTAAAAAGAAATAGAGAGTTTTAAATATGAAAATAACAAAATAGAATATTTTTTTGTCATCAAAATGAGGTACTTTTATCTTTAGTGAGGTACAAGCAGAAGCAGCAGCACTTTTGGGGTTGAAATATCCTTCGTGTGCATGTGTGTGTGTGTGTGCGTGCCCATGTGTGTGTGTGTGTGTGTGTGTGTACTTATCTTAGACATATCATATGGGAAAATGAGAGCCTTTGTTGTGGTTGTCTGCATCTGTACATGTCACGATAAATAGGTCAATAAGAAAACACATCAATTTTACTTGAGAGATGTAGCACAGAAGGTTGTCTCATGAATCATGTGTAGATGATTGTAGGTGAATGCAAACACATAGAGCTTTGTACAAAACATTCCACGGCAGAGGTATAAACACACACTTCTAGTGACATATCAAGGGATAGAAGGTCTGTGGGTCTGTGAGTTTCTTTGGTGGCCTAGGTAGCCGTGTTTGGTATCTCCGCGGCACTATTTCAAAGGCTGCTTACCACTAGAATTATTCCTTAAGTGTGACATCAGCAGGCCAGTTGACTATCAGGTTAAGAGCACATCCTCCACAAAGCAACTACCCACTTACAAAGACATAATTCCAGACTACAATGAAGAAACTAAAGCCACCACCCACCGGAATGCAGACAAACAAGAAGTGCATTAAAAACAACAGTAATTGGGCTGGAGCCATGGTTCAGCAGTTAAGAGCACTGGCTGACCTTCCAGAGGACCCAGGTTCAATTCTCAGCACCTACATAGCAGCTCGCAGCTGTCTGTAACTCCACTTCCAGAAAAATCTGACACCCTCACACGGGCATACATGCAGAGAAAACACCAATGCACATAAAATAATAATAAATTAAAAAACAACAACAGGAAGCATTTTCTTTATTTCAGCTCATCCATAGACAGGATATCTACTGTACTGAGATCCAAGAAAGATTTTTTTAGTCATGATCATTCCCAGTGGAGGAAAAGAAAGCAGGAGGACTGAAGCAGTCTTCACCACCAAAGACCTACTGCAGCCCATGGTGTTGCTACAGAAACTAGATATGTTCTAAACCTGCCATTCCTGAAGCTCTTACCAACAGTGTTTCCTGAAGTCTACATAACTGTGGAGCCATAGGTCTGGAGCTGCCATACTTGTTCCCCGTTTCCTAGGCTGCAGCATGGGCATTGTAATATACTGATGCTACATGGCCTGTACCCTCGTGGTGATGCACACACAGATACAAAGACACAGATAGACACACAGACAGACACGCATGGGCATACATGACTAACTGTATCCTGAACTCTGGCATTAAGTGAGATAGTGAGATCCCTTCGACCATAGTTATTGCATATAGAGAAAGGTGAGAAAGGATAACCCAAATATTTTCCTCATGTGGTCACAATCATCTTTCATTGTACAGAATTACAGATTTTTAACAAACGGGCTTATATCACTTTCTAGTATTAAAATTATGACAAGACACCAATTACAGGGTTATAAAACCTGAGTATAAGGTATGCTCTAATGCTGATACAGTAGAAATGATTGCTTAAGTGTTCTTAGAAGGACAGGCAAAAAGCAGAAAGCCAGATGAAAAGCATCAGAACTTTTCAAGGAACCATGGTGTCACCTACTAGGCAAAATAGGAGGGCAGAAATCAACCACCATGCAAATGATGTAGGTAAAATATCTGACAGTATAAAACAGTTGTCTTAGGGAAATTCAATAAGTTTGAAGACAGAAAAAGGGGCATTTTTATTAAAGAAACTGAACTGAGACATTAAAGTTAATTTGAAATATCAACAGAAATCTGTGAGTTCTAAAAGTATACTAAAAGAAATGAAAAAACATGAAGGCATAACTGAATAGATTAAACAAGAACCACTGAACTTGATGGTAGACTATTTGAGAACACACAGATGGCAGAGAAAAAATGTAAGAGAACAAAGAGGATTGAAGAAAGATTATAGAAATTTGGGATGCCATCAACAGAGCAAGTATTTTAACTGCTGGAGTTCAAGAGAAATTTGAGAATGCCACAGGAGTGGAAACCTTATTCAAAGAGATAGTAATGGAAATTTCCCCAAAACTAAAGCAGCGCACAAACACACATGTATGGAAAGGCTTAAGAGGTCTCCAGTTTGATTCAAGTCAGCCAAGTTTATGGCAAGAAATAATATAATCAAGTTCTCAGAAGTCCAAAAAGGAGGGTTATAAAAGCTGTGAGAAAAAAGAGACTACATATAATTCAATTCCAATTTTTCTGACCACAGACTTCTCAGCAGAAACCATAGAGACCAGGAGGGACAGGGTTGACACCCATATTTTTTCAAAGCTATGATTTTTAAATGAAGAGGCAATAAGTACATTCCCAGCCATAAGAAAAGCTGAGGGAATTTATAACCACTAGATCTGCACTAAAAGAAATGTTAAAGGACATTCTTCAACCTCAAAGAAAATGACCACTCACAAATAAGACAGGAAACAGCTGGCACTGAAAAATATGCTGGTGAAAGTAACTATCTGGAAAAATACAGGAGTCATGCTATGTGAACCTGGTATATTACATATTTATATATTAAATATAGTGTGATTAAAAGCAACTGGGTATAATATGTTAAGACATAGGTGTGCTACATAGTATTATGTCAATTTGACACAATGTGTATTCATCCAAGAGGAGGTAACCTTGTCTGAGAAAATGCTTTTATAAATCATGCTGTAGGCAAGGTTGTGGAACGTTTTCTTAATTAATGACTGATAGGGAAGGGCCCAGCACACAGTGGGTGATGCCATCCCTGGGCTTGCGGTCCTGAGTTTTCTAAGAAAGCAGTTTGGGTAAGCCATGAAGAATAAGCCAGTAAGCTGTTGTGAGGAGGAGTGGGCCTGTTTTTCTGTCTGGCTGCCTGGCTAGCTTACACCCAAAATAACCACACAGAAACTGTATCCATTTAAACACTGCCTGGCCCATTATCTCTAGCCTCTTATTGGCTAACTCTCACATATTAGTTTAACACATCTCCATTAACGTGTATCGCCACTTGACTTGTGGCTTATCTGTATGACTCTAACCAGCATCCATCTCAGGCAGGAGAACCATGTCGTCTGCCTGTCCCTGCTTTCTTCCTCCCAGAATTCTGTTCTGTGTTCCCTGCCTATCTGAGTTTCACCCTAACAACTAGGCCAAGGCAGTTTCTTTAATAACCAATGAAAGCAACACAAATACAGAAGGACCTCCTACAGTAAGCAGCACTCCTCCATGTCCTCTGCATTGGTTCCTGCCTCTAGGTTCCTGTCCTCTTTGAATTCCTGTCCTGACTTCTTTCAGTGATTAACTATGATGTAGAAGTATAAGCCAAACAAACCCTTTCCTCCCCAAGTTGTTTTTAGTTGTGTTGTTACACTAGATCAATAGTAACCCTGACTAAGACAGTTTGTAATATAAAAATATGTGAAATAGGACATAAAAATGCCAATTGGAGAGGAACGGAGTTCAGATTTAGAGTTTTATTTGTATTTTTCTTTCTTTGGAGGCTTCTTTTTTATTTTCAAGACAGGGTTTCTTTATGTAGCCATGTTTGCCCTAGAACTAGCCCTGTAGATCAGGCTAGCCTCGAACTCAGAGATCTGCCTGCCTTTGCCTTCCGTGTACTGGGATTGAGGGCCTGTACTACCACCTGTCTCTTTTCCTATCTTTGTGATTACTGTTATGTTTCTATAATTTAAAAAATTTGTTCTAACCAAAAGAAAGATGTGGACATACTTACTATGAAACTTACAGACTTACCACTTGCTTCTAGCAAGTGTTTTTAAATTATAGTAATATAAAAGTGATTAAGGTCCTCAAGAAACCCTGCATTTGTAACTAACTATACCATAAAGGATGTTTTATAGCCTATCTTTCACTTTGATTCTGAACTTTCTCATTACCTTGCCTCTTCTTTGTCTTTTCTTTGGTGAGAAACATAAAGTCAGGAAACAAGAATTTAACTCTTCTCATTTCATCCAAAATCAAACATATTAAAAATCATAACCAAAGGTGTCAAGACTCAAGAAAAAAAGTCAGCTAACCACAAAGAGAATTGTAAGGAACAGAGAAGGAAAAATATGATGTTGCTCACCTTTCTGCTTAAATTTTTCAATGTTTCCACTACATTTCATGCCAATGAACTTTTCTCGCCCCTATTTCTACTTTTCTCTATGTGCATTTACAAGGGTGATTCTGCCTCCTGTCTGAAATGATCCAGTCACTGAGTTTTCTGGAATATTCCTACTCATTTTTCACTGGGTAACTAAGACCGCTTCATTGTGAGCCTTCTTTACTAACTCAAATGCAGGGTGCAGTATACTTCCCCTCATGTTATCATTCTTTGAGCTGGTGTATAAACAGGATGCTTAGGAGATAGAATTAATAGCCCTTGATGATTGAGTAAGTGCTATGGGATAATATAGATGTAATAGTTAAGCATGACCCTGCCTTTTTAAACTGAACAGTAGTGTGGATGGTAGGACACTCACTAACTAACCTAAAGGACAATGAAGCAGAAGTAGGTAACAGGTATTATGAGGCCTGCTTTAGGCATGATGAATCTGAAGTACCCCAGAGACCTCCAACTGTAGATGCCAAGTTATCAGTTAACTTGATTTACTGAGTAGAAACATGATCTAGTCTAGAGTATATGGATTCCATAGTCTTAGCATATGAATATAGAAAAAGGAGAATAGAGAATATTGGATAGAATTATTAACAGTACAGAAAAAGAAATGATTTTTTATTGTTTTTTATT
Organism: Microtus ochrogaster; assembly: GCF_000317375.1. Taxonomy (NCBI): domain Eukaryota; kingdom Metazoa; phylum Chordata; class Mammalia; order Rodentia; family Cricetidae; genus Microtus; species Microtus ochrogaster. Next base: position 460,666 of record NW_004949190.1, read on the forward strand.
GAGCTCTACATTTTTCTCTGCCCCCCTCCCTGTCTCTCTCCTCCCCTCTTCAACCCTCCCTCAAGGTCCTCATGCTTCCAATTTACTCAGGAGATCTTGTCTTTTTCTACTTTCCACTTCCCATGTAGATTATATCTATGTAAGTCTCTCTTATTGTCCTCATTGCTGTCTAAATTCTTTGGGATTGTGGATTTTAGGCTCATTTTCTTTTCTTTATGTTTAAAAACCACCTATGAGTGAGTATATGTGATTATTGTCTTTCTGTGTCTGGGTTACCTCACTCAAAATAA
>NW_004949190.1:461600-462916 GCF_000317375.1 Microtus ochrogaster
ACATTGAGCCTATAATTCGTGATCCTAGAGAAGCTAAATAAGAAGGTGAACCCAAAGAAAAACATATAGGCATCCTCCTGAATATTAACCTTCAACAGGCGATGAAAGGAAACAGAGACAGAGACCCACATTGGAGCACAGGACAGAAATCTCAAGGTCCAAATCAGGAGCAGAAGGAGAGAGAACACGAGCAAGGAACTCAGGACCACGAGGGGTGCACCCACACACTGAGACAATGGGGCTATTCTATCAGAAATGATTTTTTTTAAAGGCAACATCTGTTAGGCACAATGAGTAGGTCAATAAGAAGCTTTCTCTGACTCAAATTTAGACACTGTCAGGAGCCACCTTTTTGGGGTGTCTTCTGTCACTATTCTAGCCATGGTGGGCTTGTGTATGTTCCAGGGTAGTGGCATGAGTATTAGAAATGTTAGGTAGGAGGAACAGAGGTAAGAAAGAATCACAGAGAGACAAGATAGTATTGGGAGGGCCACTCAGCTGATTCAGAATGCTGAATTATGGGTTCTGAGTTTGCCTGTGTTTAATTTTCCATACACTGTTACACCCCAATACAAAAGAGGAGAAAAGAAAAAGTCTGTTTAAGCATGATACAAAGGACAACAAAGCTATTTGCTTCAGTACTTTGAGACATCAAGCCATTATTTCTTGAGAAAAACATTCTGTTGATTAAGCAGGGAATCCTCCCTAGACCAAGTATTCTGAAGGCAGTCACTCCCTAGGTCAAACCTCCTATTTCAAAAGAAGGGGCAGAAGTATATTTGAATTCTCTGACCTTTGGCCAGGGTGGAGAGGATTCACCTCTATGAGCCTTCGTAATGTCCAAAACACCAAATAACCACACCCTAGGTCAGGGTATGTAGCCACACTTGTTGTCAACAACTTTGAGTGACCTCAAACTCTCTGACCTTCAGACAAGGTGGAATAGGCTCACATTTTTGGGCCTCCACAAGACATTATATCTAAAAACTAAGAAATGGTGCTTATTATGTATATAAATATCTCTAAGAAATATGAAAATTCCTTGTATATGTGATGTGTTATCTGTAGTATAAAATTTATCAAGAAAGACAGAAGAAAGTAGAATGGTGTGTACAGGGGCTGGGAGATGAGGAGAAGGGGAAGCTCTTTAATGGGTTAAGAGTTTATAAAAGGAAGTTTTCTAGGAAGCGATCGCCTGTGCCCATCTGTTGTAGGGTACCTCCCAATTTCTCTTCTATCAAGTTCAGTGTGCTCGGACTGATATTGAGGTCTTTGATCCATTTGGACTTGAGTTTTGTGCATGGTGATAGATATGG
>NW_004949190.1:464800-470415 GCF_000317375.1 Microtus ochrogaster
GAAAATTTTTTTTTCTTTCTTAATAAAAAAAAATCAAAAAAAGGGAAGTTTTCTACAGATTGATTTTGCAATGTCAATGGGCTTAATAGTGCTTAACTAGACATGTAAAATAAGTAAAAAAAAAAAAAACGAGTGACAGTGGTAGAGAACATCTTTAATACTAGCACTTGGGAGAGAGAGGCAGGCAGATATCTACGTTCAAGTCTTGCCTGATCTACAAAGAGAGTTCCAAGAAATCCATTGTTGTCCCCTGTTTACAGAGAAACACTGTCTTGGAAAAATAACTAATATAATATATTTGCATTATGTGCAACACGTTACAATGATTTAATTCCATAGGAGAAAGAATTCCAGCCTAAATTATAGGTGAATTGATTTTCCTCTTCTCAGCGATTTGTTAAACCACCCAGGATATCATGTGGTTCTTTTTCAGCCCATAGGACTACATATCCCATCATCCTCCCATCCTTTAGTACCTAATCCAGTGCTTATCAGGATTTATTGTTAGAAATCCTTCCAGTTATTGACTACAGTATAGCTTGAAAATAAAATGGCCTTCCATTTCAACTGATTAATATAGATTTCCTTGGTGCCTGAGAATGGTGTTTCAAGATATGAACTTCTCCATTCTCAGGAGTAATCGTTTCCCTGGTGTATTCTTTATTTTATAGACAGCAGCTTGTGTTCTTGCTTCAGTGAGCATATGCAGAAGTGGTTACATTGGCCCTCACAAGCTGAAGCTTCTTTGAATATTAGCAGAATGCCAATCACTCATCTCTGGGCTCCAATGCGAACAACAAAAGACAGTTTGATAGAGGAGGGTCTAATAGCAGTCTCTGTGATTCTCAGAGGGAATGTAGCCATGAATTAAAATTATTTTCTTATGATGTGGAGGCACTTAAGTCATATGAAGGGACTGAGGAGAGTTGGGGACATATTAGGTGTAAGCAGGATGTTTCTGCATATAAATGCAGCATGATTGCTGGGCACAAATAGCTCCTATTTTGCCAATCCCCTCATGTAAATCAAGTTCATATGGGTTATTTTGATTATCTCTTAAAAATTCATGTCAGGATCAGGTGCTGTAAAGACTAAAATGTACAACATGACCAGCCTTGGGTAGATTGCATACATAATCGTTTTTCAAACATGTCAGATACATTAAGTGTTCTTAGAGCTCAACAAGGGTAGAGACTTGTGTTGACTGGGGGAGATGGACTTGGACTTCATATGGAACATTAAACTGGTTGTTTACTACACAGATGCACCTTATTGGCAAGGGAGACAAAAAATGGGAACAGAAATGCCTTCTGTTGGGAACAACACTGAATTAGTGCTGGGGCAGGGCATGCTTCTACTTTGTCCTCCTAGCAGGGCTGCCTCTTCTTGCCATACTTAATGCTAGTTTAAATTGAGAATCATATACATTTACAAAGCAGAACGTGACTTTTTATATGTACATATATTGAGGAATTATTAAATCTTGAATCAACGTAATTAACATATCCATTACCTTTCTTGTTGACCTGTGTTAGAGTAGATGGGTTCAGCTAATCTCTTTTTTTCTGGTTAGGTATTTGAAATCTACCTAGTCACACTGAAATAAATAATCCATTTTTATTGGCTCTGGCCACTGTGTGTGAAATAGATTTTAAAAGTCATTGCTTTTTTTGTCTAGATGAAATATTGGCCCTTTTTGCTACTAAGTTCCAATACCTTCAATCATGTCCCCTCTAGCCTCCAATAATCAGCATTTTAGCTCCTACTTCTATGAGTTCAAATATGTTAAGATTGTACATGTAACTGGGATCAAGCATAAATTCCTCCAGTTTCATTAACGATGTCACAATGCTCTTTTTAAAGATGAAATAATAATGTTTACATAATCATATCTCATTTTATTTATGTTTTAGTCTATTGGTACTTTTATTGATTTCATATCTTGCCTTTGATAGTGACGCAGTGAATTGGGAGTTGTGTTCAACATGTTAAAGTATACTTTATTATGGCATTCAACATGCTGATGTATATATGAATGATTAGAACTGACAGATTCACCTAACTATGCTATATATGTTAGCATAGATTCTGATATGATAAAATGATCATATTGCTCATGGCTGAAACATTAAGGTATAGAGCAAAGAAGATCATAAAGCTGCTGTTCAAATGAGGGTAAGGTTGCAAACATGCTGTTTTCCAAAGCAGTCTTTCCACATCCTGGCCCTCTGTTTGACAGTGAATCCTAACTTGAGAACAGACTATTTCCATTTTTTGGTTAACCCATAATACACTTGCCTAGTTAGAGGACTCAGAAAAGGGACCTCTTTTACTAGTCTGGCAAGCGAAGCAAGGTTTTTGTTTGTTTTTGTCTGAAATTAAACTTGCCCCTTGTTCCAACTTGGCTGGGTACATTTGTGGAATTCAACAAATGCATATCTCTTTGTGGTGGCCTTGACTAGCCCATTGCCAAAAGTGTGGATGCTGGGACTTTCCCAGCTTTATTTTTAGCCATTTAAGAGAATCTGGAAAGAAGCTGAAGAATGTCAAGGTTTTTATTCTTCTGTTTTCAGAAGAACACAAAATATGAAGGGAAGGACCAGGCTCCTGGAACACATGTAGAAAAGAGTTTCTGGTGTTTTTGTGGTAAGGAGCCAAAAACATATTAGTGATATGTCTAGAATCTAGTGTCTGATCAGCTTTGTCAGCTATGTGACTTGGAATAGGACCCATTATCCTCCACAAAGCTTCATTTTCTTTCTCTGGAGAGATAAGTTCTCCCAGGTTGGAGATAGGCCATATGGCTGCTCTTAATTCAAAAGCACGGTCTGCTAACTATGGAGTTTTTCTTTTGCTCTTTGGAAAAGATTTTCTTACAAAAAAGAAAAGAAAGAGAGAGAGAAAAAAGAAAAAGTCTATACTTGTGTCAACATGAGAGTACCCAGGAAAGCTGTGAGTTAGGGAAGAAGTATAGTTTCAGTTGAGTTTTAGTTTCCTTCTTCATTTTTCTCTTTTCTTCTCTATTGTGGGGTTTCTTTGCATTATTCATACAAGTATTCAATCTATGTTCTTTTGAACTTTTATGTACTTTTTTTCTTGTTCATCTTATTTTATTTTTATTTATTTATTTTTATTTATTTCTTTTTTTTTCTTTTTTTTAAATTTTATTTATTTATTAAGGATTTCTGAACTTTTAATGTAAGGTCCAAGTTTATAAAATTTAAATTTTTGACCCTTTTAAGACCTATTTTCTCAAAAACTTGGCAGTTGCTGGGAGAATTATGTGACAGGAGCCATTTGTGCCACAGGTATCCCTGGGTCTGAGTGGTCACATGACCCTGGGTGTTGCCCAATCTGTAAAACCCTCATGGGATTTAGATGCCCAGAACTAATTCCATCATGGGTTCTGGTTGCTTGAAAGAAAATGTTCCCCATAGGCTCTCAAAGAATGGCACTGTTAGGAGGCGTGGCCTTGCTAGAGTAGGTGTGACTTCGATGGAGGAAGTGTGTCACTAGGGGATGGGCTTTGAGGTCTCAAATGCTTAAGGTTGGCCAGTGTGTTAGTGTGTGTTGCTGTTTCTTCCTGCTGCCTATGGATCCAGATGCAAAACTCTCAGCTCTTCTCTAGCACCATTCTGCCTGCCTTCCGCCATGCTTACTGACATAGGGATAATGGACTAAACTTCTGAAACTGTAAACTAGCCCCAATGGATGTTATTCTTTGTAAGAGTTGTCATGGTCATGGTGTCTCTTCACAGCAATAAAATCCCTAAGACAAGGGTCTTCCAGCTTGCTGTCCCCCTCCAGTGCCCAATGTGGATTTTTATTATTGATTTTTAAAAATAAAAGTATGATGAGTTAAAATAAACAAGGAAAGCAAAATAAATCCACAACAGTAAAGGCTGAGTTGGAGTTATTTATTAATTAGCGATTTACTCTGAACCAGTAGATATCCTTGGCACTGTGCCATGTCTTACCTCATTTAACCCTTCCTGTAATTATAAGAGATGAGTACTCTTATATAGGAGATTGTATACATGGGACACTGATAATTAGAGCAAGTCCAATAATTTATATAGCTAACTATAGAGTGGCATATTTGGTCTATGGAGCTTTAATCCATGTCCTGGACCACACTACCATATTATCCATGAGGTACAAGAGCAAATTTCCTCCAATGCCTAAAAAACTATCTAGTAACAATTCAATTGTTTGTTTGTTTGATCTTAGGCAAGGTCTTATATAGCTCAGGCTTGCTTTGAACTTCCTATGCAGCTGATGATGACTTTGAAGTTCTCCTTTCTGCATCTCCCAAGTGCTGGAATTACAAGGGTGCATCATTGCACCTGGCTTCATCCATATTTATTTCCAAGCACTGTACTAAGGAATAAATTTTTTATTTGAATAAATAGACTCATTCTTGAGTGACCAATCGTCCCACTTTACTTGAAATGTGTCCCTTTAGTGCTGAAAGTTAGTGATTAAAAACAGGGTTCTACCTTCAATACTTGAAGTAATATTCCTTCCCAGCTCTGTTTCAGTATCATTGTGTTGACAACTAGAATTCTGCCATGGTCACAGCATTTATTCCACTTAAGTCAATAAGCACTGGAAATAAGGGCCCTTTTGCTTTTCCGGGGGAAGCCAGTTATTAAGTATTTACCATCATGCCTCTACTCACAACCAAATAGGAAATGCAGCAAAGTAGATAAACAGAATATGAATCTTACACATTATTATAGCATGAGTTAACATAGTAAGAGCTTATGATAAACCATGATCTGTGCTGCATGCATTAGATGTATCAAAGACTTTTAACAACTCTACGAATAACTATTGATATTTTTATTAAACTCATGGTGAAATTGAGGCTTGGAGACCTTAAGTGAGTTGTCCAAAGTAATATAAATAAGTAAAATAGTGAATTCAGAACTCACATATAAATATTCCTGGTTTCAAATATGCATTCAGTATGTCAATGAAGACAAAATATATTAGAAGGAGCAATCATATTTTCTGCAGTAGGTGGGACCTTGAGACAGAGAAGCAATAAAGTCACACACACACACACACACACACACACACACACACAGAAACTGCATCAGGATATACTAAGTGCTATATTAAGCTTTTGTACCTTGAAGGTGTGTCTGACTGACTGAGAAATGTCAGCCTCTCCATAGACAGGGCCTATAGACAAGCTCTCTTTCACCCTGAAAGTGCTAGTGTTTTCCTCCCAAAGCTTTGAATTGGCTCGCTGTGCAGGTTGTTGCTGGTATCTAGACTAGGATAAAAGTTTTATGACTGCAATCCTCTCTAACACTGTGCCTTGGCTTCAGAAATTTATCCTTCTGATTTATTTTGCACCGAGGTATAAATATTTTGTATCTGTACTAGCCTGCTTCCTGTTATTAATCACAATCAATGTCAAGGTGACACAATGGTTTCGTGAGTAAAGGTGCTTGCTGTCAAGCCTGATGACCAAAGTTTAATCCCCAAAGAAAAACATATAGGCACCCTCCTGAATATTAACCTTCATCAGGCGATGATAGGAGACAGAGACAGAGACGCACATTGGAGCACCGGACTGAAATCCCAAGGTCCAAATCAGGAGC
>NW_004949190.1:471239-478046 GCF_000317375.1 Microtus ochrogaster
GGTAGGGGTGCATACCCACACATACATTATGGTAGGGGTGCATACCCACACATACATTATGGTAGGGAGGGGTGCATACCCACACATATATTATGGTAGGGGTGCATACTCACACATATGCATTTTTAATTAAATAAAATAAAATTTAAAAGCATCACAGGCAATGTTTTAAGAGTGAAATTGATGCATACATATATCTTTCAATTAAATAAGTATAAACATTTAAAGGTCACAAAGTTACAAAAAAAGAAATTTCATTTGGCTCACAGTTCTGTTCTGAGAGCAAAAGGCCACTTCAGGTAACACTCTCTTTGCTCACAGTATTGCGGTTACACAAATCATTCCAAGGAAAACGGCAAAGGGCCTGAAACTGTTGTGTCTTATGGTCTCTTTTCATCTTCTAAAGCCACCAGCATTCTAACATGGGGATTCTTTTCCAATGGCTTTATTTAATTCCAATTACCAGCAAAGACCCATGTCCAACCATAGCAGTAATATTAAGTTTCTACTCTTTTAATATTTGACTACAAGGATGAAATTTTATAATATGCAGGAAGAAAAAGCAATACTATTGAAGCATTAATTTAGCAAAATGCCAGAAATATTAGACTGTAGATTTTCTACTATATTTCACTGATTAACCAAATGATGATACATTTATATAATGTAATATTTCTACTGCCTAATGAAAGCAAAAATAAACAAATTAAAAATCAATCTATAACTAACATACTTATCAGCATGTAAAAAGATATTAAAGGATTTCCTTTAATTTTACTTGACATCTTCAGAAATGTAATGAACCCAAGAAAATTATTTTTAAAATAACTAAAGATTTACATATATGTATGATAATATTTGAGATCTAACATATGCAAGCTAGGATTTACAGGTGATTATATTTTGTAAAACAGAAACAGGAACACGTAACAATAAAACTAAAATAAATCAGAAAGAAGAAAATCATCATGGTGAAAAATGCATTAGATTAGTATTCTGTGAAACAATTTCTTTTTTTTGGCATTTTTTTTTATTGAGAAAACGAAAAAAAAACAAGTTTCTGCCTCCTCCCAGCCTCCCATTTCCCTCCCCCTCCTCCCACCATTCTCTCCCTCCTCCCACCCTTCTCCCCCTCCCCCTACTCCTCTTTATACAGGCAAATATTAGTAACTGCAACCCTTAAGAGTAACCTTCGTGAGTAAAGGTGCTTGCTGTCAAGCCTGATGACCAAAGTTTAATCCCCAGAACTCATTTAAAGGAGAAACCAGAGATTCACTTATACACAGTTGTCCTCTGATTTTCACATGCACATTATGGTAAGGTGCATACCCACACATAGTGGGGCTGCGGTGATGGCTCAGCAGTTAAGAGCACAGGCTGCTCTTCCAGAGGATCTGGGTTCAATTATAAGCACTAATATGGCAGCTCATAGCTGCCTGTAACTCCAGTTTCAGGGTATTCAACACCGTCACACAGATGTGCATGCAGGCAAAACACAAACGTGCATAAGATAGAAAAAATATATTTAAAAAGCACATATAAGGACAAAATAGATGGAGCTCAACCATTGTGCAACTTCCAAATCTGATGAAAATTCTAAATGTACAAATTAAAGATGCTTAGACAATCCACACACAAGAAAACAATACCAGCTGGGTATTGGTGGCACACACTTTTAATACCAGCACTTGAGAGACAGAGGCAGGCATGTGTCCATGAATTCAAGGACAGCCTGGTCTACAGAGTGAGTTCTAGGAAAGCCAGGGCTACACAGAGAAACCATCTCAAGACAAACAAACAAAAACAACAACAATAATGAAAAACAATATCAAACTACATCTTAATAAAATCCATCAAAATGAGCAATCAAAGAAAAACACAAAAAGATAAAAACTAGGTTATGAACAGTAGATATCACAATAAAAAATGCAAGGGAGAAGACATGCACACACAAATGTCTTTAATATCAGAGAAAATATCTTTGAAAAAGATATATAAAAGCTTTAGGAACTTACTAGAAGCAATCTCGCGCTACAAGCAATGTTAAAGTTTGTCTTTTCAGTAGAATTAAAATGATACTACATGGAAATAAGGATATACATAAGCACTAAGGAGAACCACATGTGATAATACCTTGTAAATACATCTTTCATATTACTTAAAACTCATAAAAGACAACTTATGCTTTAAATAAACATAGCAGCGAATTGTGAGGTTTATAAATATGTAAAAGTAAAATTTACGGCAGCTTTGACATGAAAGATGGGAAAGAGGTATGGAATTATACTGTTGCTAGGTTTGTACATTATGTATGAGATGATATAAATTAACTATAAATTAACTTGAACATAATATTTAATCACTCAAAATAGTTTAAATAATCTTGAAAATGCTTTTAGAATAACAAAATAAAAGCTACAGTTAGCAGGTCACTTGACTAGAGACAAACATAATTTAAATGAAAATAGCAAATAGGAAAGGAAAAAGCAAAGAAATGCCAGTTGAGACAAATAGTAGCATGATACATTAAAAACTAACCACATCTATAATCACTTTTTAAAGTAAATAACTCTCGATATAGGGGCATATGCTTGCAATTTAAGCACTGGGAAGACTGAAGTAGAAGGAGTATTCTAAGAGAAGCCTGGGATACATAGGAAGACTTGTCTAAAATAAAACAATTTTAAAAGCACCCCAAGAAGTAAATGATCTAATTCTACTGGTATAACTCAGTGATAGAGTTGTTGCTTAACAATCATTAGGCCTTGTGATTGATCCTAGGGGTTGTGAGAAAAAAATGTATTTCCTTAATTAACGGGTATACACACAAGTATATACTTTAAATATATAGAGAGAAAAATTATAGGCTATAAGTAAGAAGATGGAATAGGAGATATTACACTATGATGGTTAATTTTGATTGTCATTTTGATTTGATGAAGAAACATTAGTGCATCACACCTTTAGATGTGTCTATAAGGACATTTCAATATAGGACTGAGGGATGGGAAAGTTCTACACTAAACATACATGGCCTCATACCATGAGCTGAGGTCCTAAAGAAAATGCAACAGAAGAGAAGATGGGACCTGGGTTCTGCCATAACTTTTCTCTGATTCCCGATCAGGTGACATATTCTTTTCAAGTGTATATGAAATATTTTCCAAGTTAGAATATATGCTTAGGCACAAAATATTTCTCAATGAATTTGAAAAGATTCATGTAATATACAGCATTTCCCACAATAGACTTAACATTGTAATCATCAAGAGAAATAACTTATCATCTACCCCTCTTTTGCAATGTTCCTTGAGCCTTAGGTGTGGAAGTGTTTTGCAGATATATATGTTGGGACTGTGCTCCACAGCTCTGCATATTGGTTGGTTGTATGTAGTAGTCTCTGTCTATTGTAAAGAGAAATTTTCCAGATGAGGCATGATGTTATAGGAGGTCCTTCTGTTTATGTGTTGCTTTCATTGGTTAATGTTATTAAAACATTTTAAACACCATATTCTGTAGTCTTTGAAAGATAAGAAGAAAGCCTATCTAATTGAAATATATCTCTATATATCTAGAAAATTTAACTAACATGACTACAAGATTGACTATTATTGATGATTATTTATTAACCTATATTCTTAATTATACATTACATGTATAAATGAGCTACACAATCACAATACCTTAATCAAGATCAGAAATACATATATGTATAACAAAATTGACCTTAAATTTGTATCAATAAAACAAGATTTATACCAATGCAAATTATTCATATCTAGACCATATCCCCATTTAAATGTAAAAGAACATTTATGAACAGTATTTGGGGATATGGGCATAGTTTTTTTTTTCGCTAAACTGCTTCGTACTGTATGGGGGTGCTGTTAATCAGGTCTTTTATGGTGTATCCTATGTGCTAGGTTCATCTCGGTCAGCAGCTGAGCAAAGTAAGTTTTTGAGGATGTTCACAGCAACCTTTCAGGAGGGCGTGGTCTGGTATAGGAGGTCCTTCTGTTTATGTGTTGCTTTCATTGGTTAATCAATAAAGAAACTGCTTGGAATGATAGTGCAGAACTTAGGTAGGTAGGGAAGCCAGAACTGAATTCTGGGAGGAAGAAAGCAGAGACAGAGAGAGCCGCAATGTAAACGCCAGGTCAGACATGCTGAATCTTTCCCAGTAAGCCATGACCTCATGGTGAATACCCATTAATAGAAATGGGTTAGATCAAGATATGAGAGTTAGTCAATAGTAGGCTAAAGATAATGGGCCAAGCAGTAATTTAATTAATACAATTTCTATGTGGTTATTTTGGGTTTAAGCTAGCCAGGTGGCTGAGACAAACAAAGCCCCCCACCCCCACTCCCTGTAACAGCATGAAAATTATACTCATTTGTGGATATAAGGACAGGCTGTTCTTAGGGCTTGTGCTGCTTCAGTAAATTCCTAGTTACAGATTCTCTTTCCATAACCGTGACTTCACTATCATGGAGTCGTTAGCTAAGATTCCAGTACCAGACATGATGGCACTCTTGTTGAGCAGGTTTTAAGTCCAATTAGAGAGAAGTTGGCTACTGTCATTGTATGGATGCCAATGTTGTAACATTCTAGTCATTGGTTTTCAAAAGCATCATAGCTGAGTGGGGTGTTGCCTCCTGCATTTGGAAACTTACTAATCTTCGGGGAGGGGGATTTAAGTTCAGTTCTAGATCAAGAGTCTCTGAGCTCTATGTATGATGGAAGGTAAAGACATGGTGTCTTTACCTTCCATCTCTGGGAGGTACTCAAGGACAACAGCATTAGGCTGTATGTGTTTGGGAATCTCTTGGACAGAGAGTTTTCCATAAGATTGTGTCTTATAATAGCAGAAGCTACATCAATAAATTCTCGGCCATATGACTGAACAAATGCGAGATGAACAAAGATGATACTAATGAGCGTTACAAGGAACTATAGACAGCTGAGGAAAACTGGGTATGGGAAAATCAGCCTTCCCTTGAGAAAAGCACACCAATTGGTTGTACAGTGCCAAATGGTCAGCACTGAAACATGCATTTAGTCAAAATTTACAGACCAAACAAGTCATATTTAGGAATATATATATATATATATATATATATATGCATTTGGCAATAATTACTAAAAAAAGAGGCCATGGAGTTGAAGGAGAGTAGCAAGGAGTATATGAGAGGGTTTGGAGGGAGGAAAGGGAAGGGAGAAATGTTATAATTAAATTACAATCGCAAAAATATTTATTATACAGGGGTGAGCGAGAGAATGAGAGAAAAATAAATATAACAGTATTTCCTAAATACTTGAATACTAAAGAATATAATTTCAAGTCATTTTGAGTAGAAATAAAAAATCACAATGGAAATGAGGAAATATTTTCAGCCAACTGAAATCACACACTAGAATTTATAGTATATAGCTGGAAGTTGATTAGAAAGCTCTCCAAAAAAAAAAAAAAGCTGGAAAGACAAGCCAAAGAAAAGATGGAGGCAAATGTGCACACAAATAGCACAGGAAACAGGACAGCAGTGAAGCCAAAATACGAGTCCTTGAGAAAATGAGATTGGTAAACCTCTAGCCAGAGTGATCAAGAAAAGAGAGCAGAACAAAATTTCCAACATCAAGAAAGGGCACAGAAGTACATATTCTGCAGTACTCACACATGCCAGAAGAGGGCATCAGATCTCACAAAACGAGAGTTACAGGCAGTTATTAGTTGCTAGGTAAATGCTGGGAACCAAATACAGGTGGATTCCTTGGAAGAGCAACAACTGCTCTTAACTGCAGAGTCATCTTTCCAGCCCTGGTCTTTAATCTAAAATGGAAGAATTTCCAATTTTCTACAGTAAGAATGTCCTTTATTAGGTATAGGAAGACAGCCATTAGTCCTAGCTAGCTGAGACTCTATTTTATTAAGTGAATGAATGTTAGATAATATTGGATGTATTTTCTGTATAAGTAATGTTTTTGTTTTCTTCTTTAATTTGTTAAAACAAAAATTACTTTAAATAATTATCCAAAGCAATCTTGTATTCCTCAAATAAACCCAACTTGGTAAATGTTCATTATGCAGTTTTATACCTTGTTGAATTTAGTTTACTAATGATTTGTTTAAATTTTTGTTTTTTTAATAAATTTTACATCTGCTATCATGAGTGAAACTTACAATATTCCTTGATAATATGGTTCTGGTTATGTTTCATTATCAAAATGAATTATGGAGTATTACTAATTTCCTTTTCTATGGAGTAACTTGGATAAAAGACTGAAAATGTCCTGGAATGGCTTGCACAACTGGTATGGTAGTACTGGGAACATGGTATTCCCTTGGAGGAGCAGTTTTGCATTCTGATTCACTACCTCGTTAGAGAATGGTTAGGGGACTTTTGGAATCTGTTCTTTTAAAGTGACATTTACAAATTACATTTCAACATTTTACACAATATATCCAGTCTGAGATCCAAGTTTTCAAGAATATTGGACTCTTCTTACCACCTCACTTTATCTTTTAAATCTGTGTGGCATCTGTAATAACTTAATAATTGCAAAATTTGAATGTGCACATTTGTATTGCCTGTCTTCCCCCCACTTCCCATGATTAATCTTGCTAGAAGAATGTAGTTAGTCACTTTGAAGAATCTCTTTTTGGCTTAGCTGATGTTCCACATTTGTTCTGTATTTCCATCACCCTTTCCATATATTTATTATTCCATTATTTCTGGGATTTTTTGGAGATTGATTATTCTAACAATATTTCTTTTTTTTATTTTTTTTTTATTAAGAAAGAAAAAAAA
>NW_004949190.1:484621-543403 GCF_000317375.1 Microtus ochrogaster
AGTCCACGTGGAGGTCCGGTCTGAAACAACTCAAAACCGAAATCTATCATTCTGGCTGAGGATTTATGAAGTTACCTTGAATCACACCAAGTCTGCCGCTGAGGTGGTCTGTGCAAGCAAGGGAGTCCCAGAGCACTAGCAGCGAGAGAGCGTGCCCGCTCACGCTCAGGGTAGGGTGCGGGTTTGACGGGCACTGGCGGCTAATGAGCTGCCCAATACCGGACGCCAGAATGCACTGGGCCGGGGAGAGCGCAGGGAGTTGCGAGCAGAGTAGGCGGGTGCGGAATGCTTCCCTCCGGCGACCAATCTCGCTCGCAAAGGCTGCACTAGGTTCCTCCGTGCAGCACGGTGGCTGAAACTGGGACCCACGGGGCAGCTGAGGCCAGCGCCCGGGTCCTGGTGGGGCGTGGGGAAAATCTGCCACAACGTTGGAGCGCCAAATGGAGGCGGATCGAATTAATACAGGCCAATTGGTATAAAATAAAACCACTTTAATATAAATAGCACACTCACTCAACTGAAGTTCCCGCGATGCCCAGAAACAGGAAACAGGAAGAAGTTACCAGCGTCTGTACACCCCAATTTATAGACATTTGCCCGAGGCCGTCCCGCCCCCAAAGGGCGGGCTCTCTCTACAAGCTCTACATTTTTCTCTGCCCTCTTCCCCTTCAACCCTCCCCCATGGTCCCCATGCTCCCAATTTACTCAGGAGATCTTGTCTTTTTCTACTTCCCATGTAGATTAGATATATGTCTGTCTGTCTTAGGATCCTCATTGTTGTCTAAGTTCTCTGGGATTGTGATTTGTGGGCTGTTTTTCTTTGCTTTATGTTTAAAAACCACTTATGAGTCAGCACATGTGATAATTGTCTTTCTGTGTCTGGGTTACTTCACCCAAAATGGTGTTTTCTAGCTTCATCCATTTTTCTGCAAAATTCAAGATGTCGTTATTTTTTCCTGCTGTGTAGTACGTCATTGTATCAATGTACCACATTTTCCTTATCCATTCTTTAGTTGGGGGGCATTTAGGTTGTTTCCAGGTCCTGGCTATGACAAACAAAGCTGCTATGAACATAGTTGAGCACATATCCTTGTGGCACGATTTAGCATCCTTTGAATATATACCCAAAAGTGGTATTGCTGGGTCTTGAGGAAGGTTGTTTCCTAATTTTCTAAGAAATCTCCATACTGACATCCAAAGGGGTTATACCAGCCTGCATTCCCACCAGCAATGCAGAAGTGTTCCCTTTACCCCACAACCTATCCTGTATAAGTTGTCATCAGTGTTTTTGATCTTGGTTGTTCTTAAAAGGTATAAGATGGAATTCCAGAGTTGTTTTGATTTGCATTTCTCTGATGACTAAAAACATTGAACATTTCCTTAAGTCAACTATATGTTTTGACATATAATAATTGCACTGTCAGCCAGGCAGTGGTAGTGCACACCTTTAATCCCAGCACTTGGGAGTCAGACACTGGCCAATCTCTGTGAGTTCAAGGCCAGCCTGATCTACAGAACAAGTTCCAAGACAGGCTCTAAAGCTACAGCAAAACCCTGTCTCAAAAAAACTAACAGACAAACAAACAAAATAATTGCCCCCTCTTTTAATTGCAAACATGCAGAATTTTCTTTATATTTGCTTTGAAGTCTTCCAAATGATATTTCAAGTTTCTCTGTATATTGATTTCTTACAATCATATTGTAGATTGATTTAGGCCTTAGCTATAGTTTATTTTACTTTTGAAAATTAATAATCATTTTTATTTTTATTTATTTGTGTTTTGAAGTATCAGAGGAAAACTTGTGGGAGTCAGTTTTCTCCTTCCAACATGTGGGTTCTAGGGATGGAACTCAGGTCATCAGGCTTCACACCAGGTGCCTTTACCCACTGAACTATTTCTCTAGGCCCATCATAATTTTGGATTATTTGTCTTATTTTTGAGATTACCATATACAATTTCTTCCTTCCTTTTCCTCCTTCCAAATTTTCCCATATATCCCTCCTTCTCTTTTTAAACTTCATAAAATACTTTTTATTATTATTATTATTATTATTTTGGTTTTTCGAGACAGGGTTTCTCTGTGGTTTTGGAGCCTGTCCTGGAACTGGCTCTTGTAGACCAGGCTGGTCTCGAACTCACAAAGATCCGCCTTCCTCTGCCTCCCAAGTGCTGGGATTAAAGGCGTGCGCCACCACCGCCCGGCTACTTTTTATTATTTTTATATGCATCTCTCTCTCTCTTTACATACCAATTCCAGTTTCTAGTTCCCTCTCCCTCCCTTCCTCCCACTTCCCTCACCTTCCGCTGCTCCACCCCTATTCATCCCTCTCAGAGGGTGAGGCCTCCCACGGGAAGTCAACAAAGTTTGTCTCATTACTTGAGGCAGGAACAAGGCTCTCCTCCATGTATCTAGGCTGAGCAAGGTATCCCTTCATATGGAATGGGCTCCAAAATGCCAGCTCATGCACTTAAAGATAAATACTGATTTCATGGTTAGTGGCAGAACAAACTTCCCAAGCCACATAACTGTTCTTAGGATTCCATCATTTATATTGACCCCACCCTCTGGAAGCCCACCGGTATCCAGGCAAACACCTAACTAGCCTAGGGGCCCTGAGACCATATGTCCCTACCAATGCTCTGTAAGCATGCCCAAGCATCCCATTTCGAGTAAGCTCTGCCCACTCCCAGTCTCTCTTTCCCAGCTGTTCTTCTGAAGGGGTAGGCAGGACTTCTTCTGTTTCTTCTTCTCTCTCCATCTCTCTCTCTCTCTCTCTGTTTCTCTTTTTCATCTTCCCCTCTCTTCCTTCCTTTTTCCATTCCCTACCCCTCCCTCAATAAAACTCCTCATGTAAGCTCTGCCCTCTTATTCGTCCTTTATTCCCCTGCTCCCCTATTGTCGACCGTACTTCCTCTGACTTCCTTCCCTTTACCCCAGTACTTTCCTAATAAATTTCTAATTGGGTTTCTTGAGCTCTGTGTTTCTTTCCTCACGGCCATAGCTCCAGCCCACCAACAACGTCACCCACATCCAGAAGGCCTAGTTTGGTCTTCTGCAGGTTCTCCAGCTGTCAGTCCAGAGTCAATGGGCTCCTACTAGCGCAGGTCAGTTGTTTCTGTAGATTTCCCCATCATGGCCTTGACCCCTTTTCTTGGTTTATGGCTCCTCCTTCTCTATGACTGGACTCCAGGAATTCAACCCAGGGCTTATCTGTGCTTTTCTGCTTCTGCTTCCACCAATTACTAGATAAAAGTTCTATGGTGACAATTAAGGTAGTCATCAATCTGTTTACAGGAGAAGGACAGATAAGGTACCCTCTCCACTACTGCTTAAATTCTTAACTTGGCTCATCCTTGTCCTAACTTGGGTCATCTCTGTCCTTTCCCCAACTCAAACTTCCCAATTCCTCAGTTCTCCTCCCCTTCTGCCCTTCTCTCCTCCCCCTTTCCTTCCCCCATTTTCTCCCACAGTCCCTAATGTCTCAAGATATCTTGTCTATTTCCCCTTCCCAGGGGGATCCATGTGTCTCTCTCTTAGGGTCCTCCTTGTTTCCTGGTTTCTTTGGGGTTGTGAACTGTAGGCTGGTTATCCTTTGTTTTATTTCTAACATATCCACTTATGAGTGAGTACATATAATGTTTGTTTTTCTGAGTCTGGGTTACTTCACTCAGGATGGCTTTCCTAGTTCCATTCATTTTCCTACAAATTTCAAGATATCATTTTTTTTATCACTGAGTAGTACTCCATTGGGTAAATGTACCACATTTTCTTTATCCATTTTTCAGTTGAGAAGCATCCAGGTTATTATACTGCTGTGAACATAGTTGAACAAATGTCCTTGTGGTATGAGTGTGCATCCTTTGAGTATATGCCCAAGAGTTGTATTGCTTGGTCTTGAGGTAGATTGATTTCCAATTTTCTTGTCACTGCAGTACTAATTTCAAAAGCAGGTGTACAAGTTTTCTCTCACACCAGCAAAGGGGGAGTGTTCCCTTTACTCCACATCCTCTCCAGCATAAGTTGTCATTAGTGTTTTTGATCTTAGTCATTCTGACAAGTGGAAGATGTTATCTCAGAGTTGTTTTGATTTGCATGTTGCCATGCCTAAAGATGTTGGACAGTTCCTTAAGTGTCTTTTTGGCTATTTAAGATTTCTCTGTTGTGAATTTTCTGTTTTGATCTGTACCACATTTTTAACTGGATTATTTGGTATTTTGATATCTACTTTCTTGAGTTCTTTGTATATTTTGTAGACCAGCCCTCTATCAGATGTGGGCTTTGGTGAGGCTCTTTTCCCATTCAGGAGGCTGCCATTTTGTCTTGTTGATTGTGTTCTTGCCTTACAGAAGCTTCTCAAGTTTAGGAGGTCCCATTTATTAATTGTCAATCTTAGTGTCTGTTCTACTGGTGGAAGTGATCTCCTGCTCCAATGCTTTCAAGATTACTTTCCATTTTCTCGTCGATGAGGTTCAGTGTGGATGGATTTATACTGAGGATTTTTTTATCTACTTGAGGTTTGTGCATGGGGATAGATATGGATCTATTTGCATGTCAACATCCTGTTGTGCCAGCACCATTTGTTAAAGATGCTTTCTTTTCTCCATTGTATAATTTTAGCTTCTTTGTCAAAAATCAGGTGTTCATAGGTGTGAAGATTAATATCAGGCCAGATATCACCTCTCCAAGTGTAGGCAGAGCCAAGGATCTGGTCGGCACAGATGCCTTAAGGGGTGGTTGAGGGTGTGAAGAAGCTACTCCCAGATCTTCTGGGCTCTGGTGGGTGGTAGTGGAGCATGGGATTTGCCTCCTGGGATTATGGCCTAGAGAGTAGGACCCTCCATTAGGCAAGCCAGATACTCACCTCTCCATGTGGGGGCAGGACCAAAGCTCTGGTGTGTGCAAATGCACTAGGGGATGGTAGTGGATATGGGGAAGCTGCTCTGGGGTCTCTGGGGTTTGGGTGGGTGGAGAATGGCACTCAGGATGTGCCTTCAGCCACTAGGGCTTAGAGAGTAGGGCCCTTCAGCCAGGAACCCAGACACTCAGCTCTCCAAGGGCAGTCAGGGCCAAGGCTCTAGTGGTTGCAGATGCAGTGGAGGGATGGTTGCAGGTGTAGGACTGCTGCCCTGGGACTTTGGTGGGTAAGGATGTGGTAGTGTTTATAATGTTACTTGTATGAATTTGACTAATTTTCCCCACTCTTAGCATTCTTTGATTGTCTGTAGTTCTTTAGTTAGTATTGAAGCTTCTTGATCTTTCCCCTGTCTACTTTGGCATGTCTATTGCTGTTGCCCTTACTCAGTTCAAATCAATTTGTTCTTACGTGTGCATGTGTTTTGCCTGCATGTGTGTCTATGAACAATGTGTGTGCAATGCTCGTGGTGGCCAAAAGAGGGAAGGAGATCCTTTAGGACTGGAGTTACAAATAGTTGTAAACCATTGTGTTAGTGCTGGGAATGGAACCCTAGTCCTCTGAAAGAGCAACCAGTTCCTTAAGAAAAGAACACTCTCTCTAGCATCCAAGTACGGTGTTTTTACATTGAGATACAAATAAAGGTAAGTATTTTTAATTTTCTATTTTAAATAGTTTACAACTGAATATTGTTGTTTTATTTATTCTGATCCTGCTTAATATTTCAGTTGAAGAATTTGGTATGTTTATCTTTGTAGAAATCAGAGATATCTCTAGATTTGCCTTTTCTGTGCTTTTTAATCTGTTGTCTTTACTGCCTGATGCCCCTCTGTTTTTTTTGTTTTTTTCCTTCCTTGCATTTTTTTATTCTAATTTACCATACCTATTTGGAATGCATATATTTTTTATTCATGGCCTTGCTGATTTTATCATGTTTATTGTAAAAAGTCTAAAATAGTTTCTTTTTTTTAATAATTTAACTTTCAAAGAGAAAACTCACAGCACCAACACTTACTATGTATGACTTCTAAAAACATGGTGAAGTGCCATTCTATTTGCAATCCGCTCATTATTCCAAATTTTGCAAGGAGACATAGGTTTGAAAATTATAGTTGCTTCATTTTCTTTGTCAAGAAGTTTGGGTTATGGAAAAAAAAAGAAAAAGTCTCATCTATAAAAGTAACTCATTTAATCATGAAGGGAAAGTAATGACATTTGTGGATTTTCCCAATCATGAAATTTAAGCAATTGTCCAGGGAACATTTTCAACATTAACAGAAAAAATTAGATGTCATGTATTCTTATTGACAAAGAAAGCTTAAACAGATTATGGTCCATAATATACATTATATAATATATACCATAATAAAAATATGTAATAGTTACATCATTCTAATTTACCTATCAACTCAAATGTTTTTAACTTCTTTATGTTGGAAATATTGAAAATTCTTCTGGGTATTTTGGAATAAACAACGTTGTACTAGTAATAATAATACCATGATACAGGATACTGAAACTTGTCCCTCCTATCTAATTATATTTTTTCTGTATAGCCACCAATATTCTATATATTCTCTATCTCTATGTTCTAGTTATCTTCTGACAACAATTTTATTCTGCCCTACTTCCTCAAAATCAACTTGTTTAATTCCTACATGTGAGTAGTATATGTCTGTCTTTTGGATTATTTCATTTAGCACTGTATTCTCCAGTTCTCTCCACGTTTATGTAAATGTCAGGAATTATTTTTTTATGTCTGAATAATACTCCATTGTGCATGCATACTACATTTCATTTAGCCATTCATGTGCTGGCGGGCACTAGGTTGATTCCATATCTTGGCTATTGTGAATAGTGCTGCAATAAACATGGGAGTGCAGATGTCTCTTTGGCACAATGACTTCATTTCCTTTGGATGTAAACGCAGTAGTGGGAATGCTGGATCATATGGTAGTTCTATCTTTAGGCTTTTGAGAAGCATTCATACTGTTTTCCATACTTTCTGTATAATTTACACTCCCGCCGACAGTGTATTAGAGCTCCTCTATCTCTGCTTTCCTGCCAACATTTGTGGCTTTTTGTCTTGGTTATCACGGCCCTTCTAACTGAGGTCCACACCTATAGTTTTTAAAGAATTGAAACATTAAAGCCCATTCATAGATGCTATATAAATTAATATATACAAGCATTACTTTAAACCTACTAGTAATCTAAAACTGAGTTCCTTCCAGTTCTTTCTTTCTAAGAGAAAGAGGGGGAGGAAAAAAGAGAATCTTAATGTTGCTCTGTAGACTGAACTCCAGGGCACTGGACACATGGACAGCTGCTCTATCACTAAACTGAATCCTTATTTCTTAAGAGTGGGTCTCACAACATGAGCAAAGAAGTCAGGACCACAAGGGGTGCACCCACTCACGGAGACAGTGGGGCTGATCTATTGGGAGCTCACCAAGGCCAGCTGGACTGTGACTGAAAAAGCATGGGATAAAACCGGACTCTCTGAATATGGCGGACAATGAGGGCTGCTGAGAAGCCAAGGACAATGGCACTAAGTTTTGATCCTTCTTCATGTTCTGGCTTTGTGGGAGCCTAGCCAGTTTGGATGTTCACCTTCCTAGACCAGGATGGAAGGGGGAGGACTTTGGACTTTCCACAGGGCAGGGAACCCTGACTGCTCTTTGGACTGGAGAGGGAGGGGGAGAAGAGTGGGGGGAGGGGAAGAAGGGTGGGAGGAGGGGGAGGGAAATGGGAGGCTGGGAGGAGGCTGAAACTTTTTTTCAATAAAAAAATTAAAAAAAGAAATTCAAATGGTCCTGGAGGATATATTCATATTTTTGATTATTGAGAAGACTCAAAAAGAAATAAAAAATAGTTCTGTTAAAAAAAAAGAGTGGGTCTCTCTTTGTAGCTCACATTGGGCTAGGAGTCATTATGGGCTAGTTTTGAAGCAGTGATCCTCCTGTCTCTGCCTCATAAATATCTGGAGTTACAGGAATGCTCTGCTCCTTGTAGTTCTTAGAAGTCAGAAACTCCATCTTTATTCTCCTCCATATTTGAAAATTTCCAAACCTATCCAGAAGTAAAGAGATAAGTAAATAAATCTTATGTAAACTTCTAGATATTAAATAACTAGTTACACCTTAAATAGAAATCACGAAGTTAAGCCAGGCAATGGTGGCACATGCTTTTAATCCCAGTGCTAAGGAGGTAGTGGCAGGAGAATACCTGAGTCTGAGGCCAGCCTAGTCTGCAGAGAAAGTTCCAGGGCAGCCAAGGATACATAATGAAATCCTCTCTTGAATAACCAAAAGAAAGCAACTTTAAATCCAGTTGGATTTTATATTTTATTTTTTAAACCATAACTTTTGTTTTTTTGGGATTATAGTATAATTTCATTATTTCCCCCTTCCCCTTTCTCCCTCCAAACCCACCAATGTACCTCTTCTTTCTCTCTTTCAAATCATGGCCTCTTTTTTCATTAATTGTTGCTGTACACACACACACACACACACACACACACACACACGCACAGACTTCATTTCTAAATATGTAAATACAACCTACTCAGTCTGTATAATGCTACTTGTATGTATTATTTTCTATTTTTAACAATCTTATTATTATAAGTTGTCTGTGTTTGAAGGTAAAATGGCACCTTAATTAACAGAACCATAAACACTAGAAACTTGTGGTGACACTGAGATTTTGTTTTCTAATTTATTTTGAGTAGGGGTTCATTATAATCTGATCATTACAGGGATTTATTTTTAATACAAGATTCAAGGAGTAACCTATTCATTCTTACTGTCATACTCTTAGCATCACGTCCAGTTTTAGGTTCCTTCTTCATATTGATCATGCTTGAAATGTCCTCTAGGAGAGATTGCTCGGGAAAAATTCCTTGTATGTCTTTCTGTCTTGCTTCTTTTCTCATTCTTTTGGTCATGCCCGTGCACTTGAGACAGGGTCCATTATCAGTTTCCAAGCAGTTGATGAGGGAGTAGCACCTTGTAATGAAAAGAGCTCTGCATTTGCGATTTAAGTCATGGCTCTTGCTTTTGGCAGCTCTGCACTCCTGGGAAAGAATCTGAACCTTTATGAGTCCTTGTTTGATCATCCACGAAGTAAGGAGGTCAGACTAAACACAGTAATCTACACTCTTACTATTCTGCATTTCTGTTAAGGCATGAATTCAAATCCAAATATTTTCTTTTTGTTCTTTTTCTTTTTATTTATTTGGTTTTTTTTTTGGGGGGGGGTCGGGGATAGAGTTTCTCTGTGTAGCTTTGGAGCCTGTCCTGAAACTTGCTCTGTAGACCAGGCTGGCCTCGAACTCACAGAGATCCGCCTGCCTCTGCCTCCCAAGTGCTGGGATTAAAGGTGTGTACCACCACTGCCAAACTGTGATTTTCTTTTATTCATAAAGAACATCACATTGTTGTTTATAATCTGTGATCCTAGAGAAGCTAAATAAGAAGGTGAACCCAAAGAAAAATATAGTTATCCTCCTGGATATTGGAAGGAGACAAGATTGCCAGGCAAAAATTGGAAACTTGGGGTGGGGTGGGTGGGGGTAAGGGGAGATGGGGAGAAAAAAGTGAGAAGGAGGGATGAGGAGAGCTTGGGGGAATGGCACGGTTGGGATGGAGGAAGGGTGGATATAGGAGCAGGGAAGTATATATCTTAATTAAGGGAGCCATATTAGGGTTGGCAAGAGACTTGACTCTAGAGGTGTCCCCAGGTGTCCATGGAGATGTCCCCAGTTAGATCCTTGGGCAGCTGAGGAGAGGGAGCCTGAAATGGCCCTATTCTATAGCCATATTGATGAATATCTTGCATATCACCATAGAACCTTCATATGGCGATGGATGGAGCTAGAGACAGAGACCCACATTGGAGCACTGGACTGAGCACCCAAGGTCCAAATGAGGTGCAGAAGGAGTGAGAACATGAGCAAGGAAGTCAGGACTGCGAGGGGTGTGCCCACCCCCTGAGACAGTGGGGCTGATCTAGTGGGAGCTCACCAAAGCAAGCTGGACTGGGACTGATGGATCATGTGATCAAACCAGACTCTCTGAACGTGGCTGACAATGGAGGCTGACTGAGAAGCCAAGGACAATGGCACTGGGTTTTGATCCTACTGCATGTACTGGCTTTGTGGGAGCCTAGTCTGTTTGGATGCTCACCTTCCTAGACCTGGATGGAGGGGGGAGGACCACAGGGCAGGGAACCCTGACTGCTTTTTGGACTGGAGAGGGGGAGGGGATAGGAGGAGGAGGAGGGAAATAGGAGGAGGTGGAAAATTTTAAGTAAAAATAAATAAATAAATTTTAAAAAGATGAGCTAAAAGAAAAGAACATTGATTATAATTTGAAGGTACCCAAGTGTTGCGGGAGGTCCTTCCGTTCCTCCAGCCTATAACTGCTGAGATACCAGCCCATTGGGGCGTGGTCTCTCTCCCTTTAAAAAAGTGGCCACTTCCCTCTCCTCTCTCTCTTCACTTCCTGCTCCGGAGGCGACTAGACTCCCTTCCTGGTTGCGCAGAGGGCTGACGGTGATCTGTAAGTTTTTTCCCCTTTAAATAAATACTACCCTATTAATCATAATTCCAAACTGCGGTGGCATTGTTTGTGACTTACGCCTTCACCCAAGTTATATCTACCCTCTTCTCAGACAAAATGTCAGAACTTCTATTGTGATCAATTTCATTGACTTTGACCTTGTCTCATATTGCTTTTTCGTAAAAGAAAAATCATATACAGGTGTGTAGTTGTGAATAAATTGTACATGCCCCCTTTTACCTGGTTTGGATAGGCTTTGATGTCCAAAAGTTGACAATGGATATAAAGTGTAAACACATACAGAGTAAAGGATGGCAAAGACACATTTTCCTTTCTTCCCATTTTTTTTTACAGTTTGGCTCTTGGCATTATTATGACTCAATCTTTCTGTGTTTGGCAAGGCTCCAATAAGAATAGTCTATTTGTTTCGAGACTGGAACAGGGAGTTCCTGAAGGACTATAAATTCAGGTATTTCTGATAGATTCTGAAGGGAGTTTGTTATTCGGTTTTGATATATGGGAATTTGTTTAGAAGCACCAAGGGACCTCTTTGAATAATCTGTGTATGTTATTTTAAAGTCTTTGTCATATCCTCCCAAACAATCATAGTGACTGTGAGTAGAAAGAATCCACATCACAAATCCACTCCCAAATACGACGTGTTTCTTTTTTATCATCCTCGTCTGGTTCTGATCCCAGTCCCATGTTGGTCTTCAAAACTGCAAAGACTCCATCATCTGTAGTTGTTTTCCATGTGTATCTCATGTTGTCAGCACTTGATACTATCCTAAAGAAAAGCAAAGTATTCGTCTGTGTTCCCTCAATACTGAGTCAGTACTGACAATAAAAGATTTCTTCTGGAACTAGGCATGGTGGTGTTTGACAGGCAGAAGCAGGTAGAGGCAGGCAGATCTCTCTGAGTTTGAGGCAAATCTCCATATTAAGTAAGTTTCTGGCCAGCAAACTTGTCTTAAAACAACAATAAAGTTGTCTTTTTTAAATGGCTTCTCATTAATTAGTGCTTCTGTTTTCTGTAGTAAGGAAACTATCAGTTATTTAGCTGTGTATCACTCTATTTTACTTCTATGCCCAGATGAGAAGTGCATCATTGCTTTGGGTCACTTTGCATTGTTTTCTAGTTCAAGTTGTCTGGCTCCAGAAATGAGCTTTTGGAACTGTTTGGACTTCTGTATAGGATACATATTTCTTCTTTTGGTGTCAAACAACCATTTATTTTCGTAGCTGAGGAAGAAGACAGATGTAGTTTGTGGGGGCAACCACTTATAAGCTTATTGCCCTTAGCTACTCAAGTGGACTATTTCCCATTGTACTTTCTGCAACTTCATTTCAAATTATGCTTATGCTACTAGTAGTGAAATCAAAAGGATGATTCTGTCTGTGAATTGGAGATTGAGGCCTAAAATATTTTAACTCTGTTTCATCCATTTCCATGTGTGGTACACTAAGATGTATCAACTTAACTGAAACCCTTTTTTCAAAAATCAGAAATTTCCTTAAAAAAAGATTTAATTTTTATTATGTGTAATCATGTGTATCTATGGAGAGGGATGGACACTTGCTGTCTGTGGAGGCCAAAAGGGAGTGTTGAATACCCTGGATTAGAAGTTACCCCTAGTTGTGAGCCTCCCAACATGGATTCTGAGAAACAAACTTGGGTTCTCTGAGGAGCAATTTTGGGGAGGCTAGAGAGATGGCTCAGCAGTTAAGAGCACTTCCAGAGGCAGCTCACAACTGTTTGTAACTCGAGTGCCAGAGGGTTTGACACCTCCACACCAATACACAGAAAATAGAGCTTTTATTTTTTTAAAAAAAAGAACCAATAAAGGCATAAAAAAGAGCAAGTTTAGTTCTTAGCTGCTGAGTGACCTCTTTAGTCTCCTAAAATTTTCTTTTGAAATATAATTTTAAAAGGAAAAAAAAAAGAAAATTGTGCCTCTCGCAGTTGTTTTCTTAGCTTTAGAGATGCATGGAAAACAACATTGCTCTAAAGCTGAGTTCATAACAATCAGCATCCCTCTCATTATCAGGAAAAAACACTATGAAGATTCTGTGGCATTCAGATATTAACGAAGTAAGAGGCTTGGGTAACGCTGATGAGGAGAGTGGACTTATAGAGTACAGACAGTATGCCACCCTGATTACAAGGGCATAAACAGAGATAAAATAGTAGGAGGAAAGGAGAAAATGCAGAATGTTGCAAAGTTCTGGGCAATCCAACTCATGAGTTAATCCTAGTGAGGGCAAAAATTATCTTCTGAGTCGTCCAAACATCCAGCCCTGGGATGCACTCAGCCATGTGACAGTCACTTTCCTTAGGGTCTTTTCTCTTTGGGTGTAGAGTTTCCAGAGATCTGTGCAGATGCAAGCTAGCAGTGCTTAGACAAAAAAAGGCTAAAAGAAGGGGATCCCACACTCCCTCTTTTACCCACCTCCAGGTCCAAACAGTCAGGCTGGAAAGACTTAAAGGGTTTCACTTCCGCCTGACTGCAGGAACCGCAAGTTCCAGACTAGGTCGGAATTGGAATAATCAGTCAAAATACACCCAGATGCTCTACACACCCAAACGCGCGCACGCGCTCGCATCCCTGGGCCATGGGGTGCACGTGAGCCCACACACCACACACCCGGCCCTGCCTCTAGCCAGAGCATCCTCAGCAGCTGCCACTGAAGCAGCCTCCTCCTTCTCTTCCTCCTCCTCCTACCACTGCCACTGCTGCTGCTGTGATCGCCTATCCCCTCTCACCCTTCTTCCTCTTCCAATTCCTGCTCCCCCCCCCCATTCCCGGCTCCTCCTGCCCAGCAGCTAAAGGCAGAACCCTCAGCAGAAGCTTCCCTTCTCCTGCCACGAAGAGGTTGGAACAGGTCTGTGCTGGGGGCGCTTTGTTACGGGTTGCTGGAACACCGGTGGCTCCCAGAGTCACTGGGAGGAGCTCCGGGCAGAGGGAAGGGGAGATTATTTCCCAGTTTTCTGTGTTGCTGTATGAATAGATTGGGGGGAGATAGGACAGAAAGACACCTCTGTCCTTTTGCCACTTCTTCCCTCTTGGTTCATGGCGTGAGAGCACTGAAGCTACTCGGATCCCTGCTCCCGCCCATCCCTAAAGCTCTTTCTTTGCGCCCCCACTTCCAGCATCCACTTCCCAAAGCTGAGCTTTCTCTTGTTCTGGGAGCTGAGGGATGGGGGCGGGGAGAGATGGATGGAGTGAATCCAGCCGGGCACCTGGGGGCCTGGGGCTTTGTTACTCAGGACAAAACCAGTCCTTAGTAGTTTTCAGATCCTGGCAAGGCTACCGTCTGCTAGTGGTGTGGGGTGTGGGCCCTTGCATACTAGGGAAGTAAGAGAATGTGAGGGGCACTCCCTGTGTGTGACTGGGCATACAGGAATGCGGTACTGTGTGCCAGGGACGTGCTGGAGATTTTGTGTGGAATTTCGTGAGTTGGACTGGTGCATTTGAGACTCTCTCTCTCTCTCTCTCTCTCTCTCTCTCTCTCTCTCTCTCTCTCTCTCTCTCTGACACACACACACAGTATGTCTCTCTGTGTTCTGCGCCATGGGGCTGGGCTACTCTTGGCATTACATGTCCTTGGGCTCATCCCATGCCAAGCCAGAATGCAGCAACATGCAGGCAGGCTGATCAGGTCCAACCTGTTTTGCCCACATTGGAAGCATGATGATGACTTCAAAGTGATGGAAACACCGCCCCCCCCCCCAAACTGGGGCACTTGCTTACTACTCTCTGGATGTGAAATGTCCACCTAGGTTGACCAAACCCTGGTGGACATCTTGATTGTGGTCCTCTACCCCACCCACAGAAGATTCCTAACTTTCTAAGCACGTTTTCTTCTCTCAGCCAATGAGATTCTAAGGCTCTTCTAGTGAAGCCTGCAGTGCCTCCCCCACCTCCTGTAATTAGTGGATCCTCGAGTCGTCTTTACTGCAAGGAAGTTTGTGATGTGTTAGGACATAATTACATGTTTAGAGAAAGAGGAACAAATCTGGTGCACTTATTAATTAATTGTGAATTTAGTCTACAAGCTCATTTTTGTGTTCTGATAACACAAGACAAAGTATGTAGCCATTTTGTTTTTAATCAAGAAAAGCTCAGTAAAAATGGACAAAATTCCTTAACTTTTCTTGAATATTTTTATTTGTGCTTCTGATAATGCATTGCTTTTCAAGTCCCCAAAATAAGACGTTAAGGATTGCAATCAGTCAAACGACCATTTATTGCACACCTGCCATGTGTCAGGAGTCGTGTTAGGTACTGGAAATATGGAAATGAATAAAATATCAGATCACTTCTAAGGGGAGTGTAGGCTGTTATGGAAGCTAGAGCGTGGAAACAGTATGACAAGCGATGGGCAGGGTGCTGTGGAAGTTCTGTGGAGGGGTGCCCTATTCGGGGTAGGGGTTATGATAAAGGCAGGCTTCGCTGGGAAAGTGACATTTGAGTCAAGCAAATCTTGCTTAATTAATTCGCCAGGTGGCTAAGTGGAGAATGGCATCCTAAGCTCAATGAGCAGTCTGTGCAAAGGCAAGGTTATAGTTAAGTAAAACTGCAGGGAGTCTGAAGTACTACTGTGCAATTTTCTGCGACCCCAGAATGAGGCTCTGTGGATTAGAATGATGCTTAATTGGACTATAAGCAAAGAGGTCAAGACCATGATGGGGACACCCACTGAAACCCACTGAATCCCACTGGGTTGAGGTCTCACCAACTCCAGCTGGACAGGGAAGGAACCAGCATAGGACCAAATAGACCCTCTGAATGTGGGTGACAGTTGCATGGCTGGGGCAGACTGAGGGGCCACTGGCAGTGGCACCAGGATTTATCCCTACTGCTTATACTGGCTTTTTGGGAACTTATTCTCTCTGGATGGATACCTTGCTCATCCTAGGTATAGTAGGGAGGGCCTTGGATCTTCCCTAAAGCCATGTGCCTTACCTTCTCTGAGAAATGGATGGGGGTAGAGGGTAGGTTGGAGGACATGGGAGAAGGGGAGGGAGTGGGAACTTGGATTGGTAAGTAAAATGAAATAAGATTGTTTTTTTTTCTTTTTTTTTTAAAAAAAAGAGGGTTAATGATATATCTGAAAGGAGCCAGTATTGCAGATTGATGAGGATCGAAACGTATTCCCATCTTGAGAAATATCTGCCTCATCTATTAATATAAGTGTGTTTTGCTTTAAGCAAATCTGATATATATGAATGTGATTTGCAACGCAAATGAACTTAATGGGAAGCATTCAGGTTGCAGATTTTGCTGTTTTACAAAAGAGTTCATAGCCATATATTCTTAAAATAAATAGCAGTCTCTCTCCGGCCTTTATAGTGAATTGTTGTTCTTTTTCTTTTTTTTTTTTTGTCAAAAATGCATTTCCACAAAAATTTTCACATATCCAGTGGATAAAGACAGGTATATCTACATTACATCCTTATGCAACAAGTTACCAATTTCAGTGCAGGGATTTCCCCTCATGCTGTGAATGTTTAATAAACACCAAGCGAAAATATGAAAATTATAGCAATAAACACCAAATCCATTAACTGTGATCTTTTGTCATTTGACTCATAGGAAATTAACCGGGGCAGAATCTTCAAGGACTTTTACATTTTAGGTACTTTTAGTAGTGTCACTGGTAATTAACTATAGGACAAGGTTTCCTCACTCTATATTGGTTTGGAAATGGATATATAATGACTACTCTAATACTCACATGATTAAGATACACCAGAAGCTCATTTGGAGTCTTCTGTTTTACTGTGTTGGTACTGATTGCATAGGATGATGGATAGGATAGCTTGGAAGTTGATTTCCACTCAAAGTGCCCAATGGTCCAAGATTATACTGGTGAAGAGTGTGAGCTCTGATGATATGACTTGGCATCATGGATGCCCCAATGAAGTCTCTGAGTAGTCCTGGGTTCTGTTTGAAAGAAATATAAGCGGAGGTGGGTGCAAGTAGAATTACCTTCTTTGCTCCTTTGGCCAATGCTCTGCTGTAGAAATAGTGGCTTGGGGTCATTTGGTTGCACAAAGGTTCTTTGGTATCTGTGGATACCAAAATGTATAAAACAGTATCTCTTAAAAGGAAAAGAACATGCCTCAATGCCTATTAGCTTGGGTTGGTATAGAGCTGATCTGCCTGCTGTGCTAGGACTCAAGTCCTAATCCAAGTCCTAATCCAATACTTCTAGATGTGGGTTCCAAACAAGCCAGGTGTTCATAGGTCAGATAGAGAGGGAGAAAGAAGAGAGTTTTGTATTCCGCTTTGGGAAATTCTTATTTGAAGAGTATAGGTTTGTTTGTTAATTCCAGGGCTTCTGAAAGCCTCTAGTAGGCTAATGCATATTGCAACTGTCCAGGAAAAGAGCATATGTAGAATTTCTTATATGTTTGCCTATAAAATCCAGCATTCCATTTGTTACACTGACCTTAAGAGTGTTAGAGGACCTTGCTGGTCAAACAGAGTCTTCTCCTGAGTTCAGAGGCAATTGGTACCTTTCTGGGTAAACTTGGATGAAAGATAAGCTGGGTGCCTGGCTTTAACACTCTCAGATTTTCTTCCTTCCTCCATCTGTAAAATGAAGCCGATAGTAATCATTACTCTCACTGACTGACAATGTGATGACAACTAAGATAATATCTTTGCAAGTATTTTGAGCTTCTTAGAGGAAAGACTATATAGGAGTTCAAGGTTATTATGAAGGGGAAGTGAGGAATTAAGGTAATCATTCTGATTATCCAGGCCCGAATTCTGTTCATCTTCTGCACTTGGGGCAGCTGCCCTGAGTTCTCTGCTCTGCTGTGACTGTGAGGATGAGGACCTATCCTCATTCAACCTTGGCTGACTCAGTTCTCTGAGCTTATTTCCTTTCACATCCTGAATTTCACTGTGCTCTTTAATTTCCTGATCTGCTGTTGCCATCAGTACAGATCCAGGAAAACATCATCAATCTGAGCACACTCTGCTGACCAGAGAGCACTGGAGGTGGGAATTAAATTTGGTTGGAAAGTTACTTTTATTATTCACACTAATTATCTTTCAGAAACAGTTCGAAAGGGTCATTTCTGAGAGCTCATGGCTTCAGGGCTTCTCTCCGGTGACTCATGTTTACATCAGGGTTGGAGTCTTGATTGCAAGGCAGACAGACCTCTTGATTGTTTGTTTTGTTTTCAATAAGAAAAACAGAAGGTTGTATAAGAAGCTGGAACACTGTGTCCTTGACAGGGTGTCTTCATTGGTTGATAAGGAAGGCGCTGGAAATTGTGGGAAAGCTGCATAGTCTGACTCTTTGGATATATGAATAGAATGTAATGTAGATTGAGAACTGTAGTTTGCTTGTCCTCATCTGTTACCCTTACATGTCTCTTTCCCACCTCTTCCTGTCCTCATTCTGCCTCTAAATAGTCATCCTTACACCTTCATGTACAAGAGAGAAATACAAAGTAGCATTTCAGTTGCTTCTTCAACACTAATTCCTTGCCAACTTCATGATTTATCACACGTATCTTGTGCACATTTTTTAAATTTTTCCATTCAAAAATTTACACTTCCTCCCCTCCTCATATTTCCCTCCTGCTCCCCCACTCATCCTCCTCCCCCTTCCTCCTTAGGAGAGGGCAGGGAACCCTGCCCTGTGGGAAGTTCAAGGCCCTCCCCCCTCTATCCAGGCCTAGGAAGGTGTGCATCCAAATGGACTAGGGTCCCAAAAAGCCAGTACATGCAGTAGAAACAGGTCCCAGTGCTATTATCGATGGCTTCTCAGTCAGCCTCCATTGGCAGCTACATTAACAGAGTCCGGTTTGATCACATGCTCGTTCAGTCCCGGTCCAGCTGGATTTGGTGAGCTCCCATTAGATCAGGCACACTGTCTCAGTGGGTGGACCAAGCCCTCACAGTCCTGACTTCCTTGCTCATCTTCTCCCTCCTTCTGCTCTTCAACTGGACCTTGGGAGCTCAGTCCATTGCTCTGATGAGGGTCTCTGTCTCTATCTCCATCTGTCGCCGGACGAAGATTCTACATTATTATGAAAAAATATACATGTATATACCCACATGTTTCTCCGTTAACCATGTTTGTGTCCTTGTCAGAATGCAACTAGTTACTTCATTCTCTTTAATAACTGCATATTATTCCATTATACGGTCATGACATAACTTCTTTGATCCAAACTTTTATGATGAAATTTTACATTATTTCAAAGCTTTAGGCTGTTTAATATTGGTGCACTATACTTCATTATATATGCAGCTTAGGATTGGGTCCTGCTCCAGTGCGTAGTCAGATTGCCAGGGATCACATTATCAAAAATTCAGGCTTGAGTTCTTAATCAAACGCTACGCAAAGAGTTATGCTAGGTCCCAGGAAAGAAGAGAAGCAAGAATCGTTAACAGTGCATGGAACAAGTTCACCTTTAGTTATTTAAGCAAACATGCATTTAAATATGTTTCTAACTAGAATTGTGTTGAAAGCATTTTCCAAATCAAATCTTTGTAAAGCCACTGTGAAATAGATGGCCTTTTAGGGTTATCTCTGCTGGCAAAGACCAAAACACGACCTGGTGACAGACTGACTTTATTAAGAAATATGTGGCAGCAGGCACAAGAATAACACAAGCGCAAACCAGATCCAGTAAAGGGTTAAGTGGGCACAACGTCCCACTCCTGACCAAAAAGCTATTTGTAATTGGTAGCTACAAGGAAAGTACAACAATTGCACACCATGGAAGGCCCCACATTCAGGAGTGGTTGAGATGTGGAAAAGGATCTGGGCCAATTTTGGTGAGGGTAAAAAGTATAATCAAAATATATTGCATAAAATTCTCCAAAAGTAAATGAAGAAAAATTTAAAGCCAAACAAAGAAAAACTTGGGAAAACATTATTGTTGCATCTCCACTGTCCTTTGAGGTTAATAAAACTGATTCTAGACTTCCCTGGATGTGGAGTGTTCAGTATTAGTCATCAGCTGTCTTTCTGGGCTCCCTGCAAAGAGGCAAATTTGAGGCCCTCCCATGAGAAGTATTTAAAGAGAAATAAACAGTGATGTCATACTGCAAAGGGAATAGTAGCAAGCAGGCACAGGTGTGGCTTTCTCTCTCGACTGGGTGGCCTTGCTTCATCGGCTCATGTCTCTTTGCTTCCAGCATTTACAGATATGGTCAAAGAGATTCTGCTGTTAGCTTTAGATGAGGGGTCGGCTCTGTGATTTCAAGGGAGCTGGAAATCAGAGTGACCATTGGAGGCAGCATTAGCATCATTTGGGTGTGACAGAACTATGGGAGAGCATGAAAGCTATGACAGTTTTTGCTTACTTGTTACATGGAGGGTGAATGTGTCTGAAAGGAGAAACACTATACGTTGGGCATTACCAGGAAAGGCTCTGACATACCCACTGACACTTGTTACCTAACAATTTGCCAACTTTTCTCCTCTAGAGAAGAATAGATGCCCTTAAAGTGAAGTGTCTAATTTGATAGAACTATGGGTGCCCTTTGCAGTTATTCATTATTTACTTTCTCTATTGTGGGATTAACACAGCCTACTCTTGCAATCTTTCCAAGCTGTTGGAAAATTGGTGTGTTATTACTCTCAAAGGAATGATTGAGGTTACTTGAGTTATTGCCAATTATGAATTGTGGTTTTTCACTTCAAAATCTTGGTATTTGGCAAATGGTTTTAGATCTTATTTAATACATTTATTTTCTCTTCAAAGAGATTGGACCAGAGTAGGGAAAGTTCAGAGGGGAGCTTATAAGCAGATGTTGTAATTATTAATCTTTGTTGCCTTAAAAATTGCTTCAGTTGTTAAACTAATGAATGTCCTGATTTCAAGCTGGGTTGCTCTTTGTAAATGCTGAATGCTTTAAAATTTCAGCACAAAAAAACACAGCTATGGTTTCTACACATAAATCATATGACATATTTGTGCTGATTGCAAGAGTAAAGGCCATCTTTTTTTCAAACAAAATCTTTTTCTTTTTATATTTTTTATCTTTTATATGCGTGCATGGTATGTGTGTCTATGTGTGTGCCTATCTGTGCATGTGTTGTGGAATATGTGTGGTTGTTATAGAATAACCTCAGGTGTCCGTCTTCACCTTTCCATCCTAAGATTTTTTTGAGACAGTATCTCCTAGTATTCTGTGCATGCCAGGCTAGCTGACCTGTGTGCTTCCAGGGATTTGTCTAACTGCCTCTCATCTCACCATAGGAGTGGGAGGATTAAAGACACCTAAGACTGTGTCCCTGTGGGTTTTGGTGAACTAAACACAAGTCTTCACGCTGAGTGACAAGTGTTTTACCCACTGTGTCCCTCTGCTTTTTGTTTTTATTTTTTTTTAACATGGTCTCACTAACTTAGCTCCAGCTGGTTTGGAATTTGTGATCCTCTCATCCTCTCAGTGCTGAGATTATAAGCTCACACTATGATATCTGACTTTTCTTCTCCTCTTAACATTATACTTAGTGTTTTTTATTTTTCCGTACTGAATTATTCTGTAAAGGTGACATTGTTTTTGAAATACTGAATAAAATTGAGAGTAAACATCTGTTTACATACTAAATACAAGGAAAGAAAGAAACTCAAGTAAAGACAGATCGAAAATGGAATTTGCTGTAAATGGAGGCAGAAGATCTGGGTTTCAGTACTCATTTTGTTAGTAATTACTCGTATGATTTCAAACATTTGTGTAAATGTTCTGAGATGCAAATTCTTCACATATAAAATGTGGGTAACAGTTAGAAACAGATCATCTTTATTTTCTTTTTAAAAGTTTTTATGAAATAGTCTCATCTCCAAAATGAAAGGTAACCTTGGGATAAAATTTCTTGGGGGACACTTTTGAGAAATCTATAGGAAGGTTCACTTCAACCAACTGAATGTGAACTCCAGGTATGGCTGAAGGAATCTACTTTGGAACAAACTTCATCGGTGATTATGAAGGAGACTGGGACCCTGCCCTAAGGGAACATTCAGGAGGCAGATTCTCGGGGGCTTTCTGGCTGGAGGGAATAAAAGCATTTTCCAAAGGTGGAGGAGGCTGTGTTCCACTAATTCCCCAGGGTGGGTTTCTCCAGAGGTGAATGGTGAGCAGAAGGCTCTTTGTCATCATATCAGCTTTGGATGAACAAACTGACTGCTTACTCACTGATGCGAACATTTTACATTTCAGGGTGGAGGTAGATGCAAATAGTCCCTCAGGAGATGTATTACTGAGAAAGTACAATGAACTCTACACCTAGACCTGAAACTCTTCTTTGTTTCTATTTCTGAGTTTCCATGTCCTTTAACCTCTTTCATCCTGGTTTCTCTTGCAATTATTAAACTCACTGTATTGCAGTGCATCCCTCCTGCTCCAGGAGATCTCAGCAGCCCAGATCTCCATTCCTTAGCTTCCTCTGGAAGTCTCCAGATACTTGAAATGTCTCTATTATCCATGCCTTCCTGACCATATCACTAGTTCAACTTCCTTCTGCTATGGCAACTGTTTCAATACCACCCTGCCCCCAAGATACCAGAAGGAAAGGAATCAACATCAGCACATAGCCATTTGCCCTACCTTTTATCTGAGTCTTTAGCCCTTATTTTCACTTCAGGAAAAGGTGGAGCTAGAAGAATTATTTCTACAGGCCAACCTTCAGAGATAGACAGCTTTTCTTTTTTTATGTATAGCTCCTATTTATTGAGCATTTATCATATGCCAAGTACTATACTATCCTGCATGTCTCATACAATTCCCTCTACAATGTTCTGCAGTCAATATTATTAGCATTTCCATTTCACAGAGGCAGAAAATGAAGACAAGAGCAGTAGAGTAACATGCACATATTCTCTCAGATGAGGAGTAGCTCCGTGAATCTTTTTGTGTGGTCCTGGGGCCTCAATAGTCAAGACTATTCTGATGTCAAAGAACCTACTGGTAATACGGTTATGTTATACCAAAAGGAAATGCATGAAGCAGTACATTGACTCTATTCTTGACCCAGAAATAACTTTAAAGAAAGGGAAAGAAAGGAAAGGAATTCTTTTGAATGAGAGGAATTCTTTTGAATGTTTCCAGGGCTATTTTTATATATCATTGTAGGGATGGGGCTTCAAGACTGGTTTTGAGACTTGAGATCTGATAGCTGGATATACCTGTATCTATTAAAACTGAAAGGTCAATTTGTGAGGCTCCTGTGATTATTGTTAGTTTCCCAGATCATAGAAAGTGAAATATATTCTTTTCTTTCTACTCACATCAGAAAGCTGGTATCAAGTGTCTAGAGGACCTCAGGGAGGTTGAGAGTGAATTCCTGAATGTTTTTAGTTGACAGGCGATAAAACTGACGGGAGAGAGCTAGGAGAAGGGCCCAGAAACAAGATGACAATAGTTTTACTGGCTTTGATTCTTGAATATACGAGAGAGCTTGAAGGGAGAAAAAGGAAGAGATAATTGTAATTATAACATAATCTCAAAAAGGAAAGTAAAAAATGCATATAGAAAAGTAATTTTGAGGCATAAACACAGACCGTTTGTTTTCTTTTTCTTGGCTCTTTCTGGCACTGTTTTGTGCTAGGTATTATTTCTCTAAAAATCCCCTTCGATTTGGAGTCCTCAGGAGACTCCTTGCAGCTGCTTTCTGCAGTGTCTGTCATCTTTATTGCCATTTTTAATCACGATAGTCAATAGAAATCAAGAAACCAGGGGCTTGCTTGTAACAAGGTCAGTAGTTTGCTCCATGTTTATAAAGCTGACAAGTCACTTTGCTTCTCTAGGCTTGTTCTTCTATCTGTCATGATCCCAAGTCTCCCTTCCTCCAGGAGATACTGGAGCAGTCAAATCATTAAATACAGACTGCCATGAGAGGAATGCCATCCAAAATGCAGAGCCTCTGTTGGGCCACGCAGATGACTCAGCGGGCAAAAGTGCTTCCTGAGCAAGTCTGAGGACTTGAGTTTGATCCCAGAATCCATGTGAAAAGCTAGCTTTGGCAGAATACATCAATAATCCTACTACTGCTATGATAACATGGGAGGCAGAGACTTGAAAATTGTCTGGAAGCTCACAGACCAGCTATGGATTGCTGCAGCAAAAAGAAGAGAGACCTTTTTTCAACAAAATAGAAGGCAAGAAGTGATTCTCAAAAGATGTCTTCTGGCCTCTACCTGGGCACTGTGGCATGCTCATATCAACCCCCAAAATAAGTAATATAGAAATACTTTTCAAAAAAATTCTAGAAATTTCAATTAAAATCAAAAACAAAAAAGTAAAACCTGGGCCTATCAAAAACCGCTTAATTTCAGTCAAGTCTGATGATTTCAGTTCAATCCCCATAACTCACAATAATAGGAGAGAACCAACTCGTATCATAGCTTAGTCTTAAATATACAACACTGAAATTAGCAGATATTTGGGCATGATCATCTAATAGAACTTTTTGGTAAGAAAGTGTTGAAGAGCTCATGTAATTTCTAGATTGCTTACATTCAAAGTCACAGGCAATACAGGACACCACAGAGACTAGTTCCCTCTTACATTCACATGTCTGTGTAGAAAGTGCAACTTGCTGCTACCCAAAATTGCAAGAGTGTTAGACTGTATGTTGCTAGATTCAATATCTGGTTTCTATTGAATGTTCATCATTTTGGTACCATTGTTAAGTAAAAAAGCCTGTCTTATTCAATGTTCTATTGCTGTGATCACAGTAACTCTTAAAAATAGAAATTTTTGATCGGGGCAGGCTTACAGTTTCAGAGGCTTAGTCTATCATGGTGGAAAGCATGGCTGCATGCAGCCAGACATAGTATTGGAGGACCTGGATTGGCAGGGAGCAGGAAGGAAAAAGACACTGAGCTTAGCTTGAGCATTTGATACCCCAAAGCCCATCCCCAGTGGCATGCATCCTCTAACAAGGCTAGATCTGCTCCAACAAGGCCACACCTCCAAATTCCTGTCAAGTGGCACCACTCCTAGTAACCAATCATTCAAATCTATGAACTTATGGGGGCCATTCCTATTCAAAATATCACAAAGCCTTAAGTAAAACACTCATCTCCGAATGTGATATATTTAGGTTTTCTCTGGCAAAGCACTTGCTTTGAGGAAAAACACAGTGCTATGGTACCTCTAAATCTATCTCCCACTAATTATGTGATCTTAGGATGTTTCTGTTTCTTGTTTGTTTTCACAGTGCTAGACATAGATACAATCCAAGTATTGTGCATGCCAGGCTATAGCTCTGCCACTAAGCTATATTCCTCCTGGTCCTTGAAATATTACTTAATCACTGAATTGTCTTAACTCTTGTCCGTAACACAAGTACTTGCCTCTTCATGGAATGGTAGTAAGGAATCAGAGATAACTTACAGGTTCCTGTAAAGGGTGCTTGCAGTGTCATTTTTTTTGAAATCAGTCTTATTATTAAAGTTTCTTTAAGTTCCATAGAGAGATGTGAGCCTTCAAGCCTTCTGAAAAGCCCCATGACCTCTTTAAACCTCTGATTTTTTACCCAAGCAATGGGGACAATGATGGTACTTAGACTTAAGGTTCTTCTGAGGAATAAGTGAGATGATTCCTGCAAAGATCTTAGGAGACTTCCTGGAACATCAAAGTGTCATTCCAGGTTTTGCTGTCATTGTTCTGTTGATGTCATTAATGCTTCTCTAGGTTCCTTGGCCCTTGCCTTTCTAGTGTATGGTACACCGTTGGGCCAACCCACCCTAGCTGAGACTGTTGATGCCTATGAGGTCTCCACTGTCTGAGGTCAGCAGGAGAGATTGCCTTTTTGCATAAAGGAGCTTCTGAAGTGAAGAGGGTTTTCTTCTGCAAAATGTCCATTGGGCTACTCTGGAGAACGGCTGATTCTCTGGACTTGAAATTTGTTGTTTACATGGTAACAAAATGGGGACAAAGAAGAGCTGCTTAACAATTCCCTCAGGACACTGGTCCCACACTGCATGAAGTTCTGTCAGTTCCCCCTCCTTACTAGCACGCCTCTTCTGTCAGCCCTGCCAGCCATGTATTCCCTTCTGGCATTCCTCCAAGACACGAGGCTAGAAAGCCCTTTGTCTTCTCCCCAAGTAATACATGGAGTTCAGCAACTGCATGCTGCCATAGTGACAATTCCTACCTGATCAATAGAGCTGGGAATTGAGCCCTGGTGACAGAACGTGCCTTAAAAGAGTGCCACCTCCCATGGCATCATCTGCTTCTTGGTGATCAAACAACCTATCCTACTCACCATCAGCCACATACCACAATGTAGACCTTTTTATCACATGCTAATCTTTGTATCTTGGGGCTCTCAAAGCAACTGTTTCATGGAAATTCTACTACTTGGGCTACTCAATGTTTCTATCTGACTTTTTCTTACATGAACTATTTAATCTTACATTGCTAATGCTTTTTAGTGGTATTTATAATGGTAGCAATGGCTAACATATTGTCCTATTTCTTTATAACTTTAACCCTTTACCCTCAGGATACATGTTGGTTATCTGTTATATTTTAAGCTCTATTTTAGGCAATTAGAATATGAGTATAAGAAAAATATACCCAGACTAGCCTCATAAAGCTTCTAGTAGAAGACCGACAGGAGAAATTAATTCAAATATCTAAAAGTTACAATAAGTTGTGAAGCAAAAAAAAAAAAAAAACCCAGCACAATCTGAAAGGCAGTAACAAGGGAGATTAGGAGTAGCATGAAGAAAGAACATTAGAGGGAAAGGCTGTGAAGCTGTGTCCTGAAATACGAATACATAGGAAAGGGAATGTTCCACACAGAGGGGACAATGTGTTCAGAGCTCTTAAAGTAAGTACTTGCAGTGTTCATATGAACAAAATTGACAGTTACCCAGGGAGAAAAAGATGTTCATTTTGTCAAGACACCATACAGAGAGAGTCTTCCTGACCACACCAATGAGTTCTCTATGGTGAACACAGTGGGAAGCCACTAAGTATTTAAATGAAGAATCAAATTAATGCAATTTACATTTAAAACATATCACTTTGGCTCTTACATAAAACTGGGTAGAAGGATTGCAGAGAGATAACTGGGCTAAGATAGAAGGCCATGATAGCAGTCAAGAAAGATGTACTGGTGGCTTAAACCAGGGTTATAATGGCCGTGAAAACAAATGAAGAGATTCAAGATGTACTTTTAGTTAAAACAAAAATGACTTTCTAATGGCCTAGGTTTGGGGGATGAGGGTAGAGTCAGGGAAGACTTCTCACTTGAGTAATTTGTTAAGCTGTTGCAGCCCTGTGCATATAGGAATGCATTCTGTGTGGCATTTAGTCCATAGTGCCCAGTAACCATCTGCATCAGACTACCTGACTTTGATCAAGGTAATTAATATGAGTGTTCTTGATGTCTTCTTAGGTAGGATATAAACTATTTAGGCACATTGATTGTGTTTTTCTCATCTATATATCCCACAAAGAGCATGAGATATGGAATATAAAATACCATTAAATAGGGAAAAGAGTTTGTTTCTCTTTTAACTGTTTTCCTCATTAAATCTTTAGATATAACATTGGATTTAGCATTGTAGTGAGGCAGATATGACACTCAAAGACATGTGCACTTTGAAACAGTCTTTGAGATTCATTTAATTGTTAATTGGCTTTCAAAAATTACCATATCCTTGATGCACAAGACATGCTTAACTTTGCTTTGCACAGCATCCTTCAACAGTGCAGCAAAGGCTGTATGATAGCAGAAAAATTGTCTCACTAGAATATCCCAGACTCGACATAACAGAAAGGTAGAAGTAGCCTTAGGTGCCTGATATATTCAAGCAGATTCATGGCTTTGTTGTCCTGAGTTGACTATGTGACTTCCAGGAACATATACTACAAATAGTGTGCTATGGAGTCTTAGATTTGAACTCATAAAATTACAAAATATGGCTGGGTTATCATGCTGAAATAAGACAAAGTGAAATATTTAAAATGTACTCTAGTTTCTTTTATGTAGTTCCTTCAAAGGTTCTATAGAGAATTGCATGATCCTTTAGGTCTGAAAATTTGCATTTTATGAACATACCAGCGAATTCTCACGCACATATCTCATGTTATATCCTGGCTTTAAAGGTCAGACCATAAACTAAAGATGAGTATAGCTAGCTCCTTGGGTACAATCCAGATTGTCCTTGATGTATTCAGAGTTAGTTTGAGGATCCCTAGGTCCTTCACACCAGTTGTAGACACTGAAAGATGGCTCAGTAAAAAGGAACTGTAACAGTTCTTCTAAAAATGATAAGGGCCAGAAGGCCATAGTCAATAATGCTTAACATATTCCTGATAGCCACCTAGGCTGTAGGGACATTTTAAGGACATTCATTTTAGGGACAACTTCAAGGGTGTAGTGGATCATTCTACAGAGGCATCATAGCTAATATTGGAGAACTTCTGAGGTTACTTTTCAAAGGGGTTGGGTTGGGGCTTGCTCTGTGCTCCAGCATTCCACTAGAGGTGGTAGAGAGTGGTGAGATAGGGAATGGGATAAGAAGAGATATGAATTTAGCCTCCCATTAGGATGAAGAGTTGCTATCGGTTCCTTGTTTCTTTGTTCACATTATAGGGAGCCTGATCCTGGTCTGCTGACATCAACCCTCTTCCTAAACAAACATTGCTCTGCATCTACTGGAAATAGTCTGGATACCACAGAGACTTATCATGTCCCAATTGTTCAGAGGGTTATCCATAAGCAGTGTCATCATTGTGCCTACCTCATTTCCTTGTTTTCTACTAAGATTGATTTGCTTACCAATTGTGGCATACATAGTTACCAGCCATGGACCTCAGGAGTTCACCTCACATTCTCTTTTCGAAGATCATCAGGAAGAATCTGTAGGCAGTAATAATACCCAACTCCACCCTCTTGGGTACTGGCTATAACTTATTCTGTCTAAACAATTGCAAACGGGTGGTCCTTGTAAGAATTAGTACCTTTCCCGTGGATTTTGCCTCTGGCATAATTTCACCAGGATGATTTCCTTTCAAAGGGTTGACACAGAATTTTAAGATGTCTCTGCTTCATTCCCATGCATGTTTGTGCTTTCTTTTCACCTTCTGTCTTCTGTCCCAAGTGTTCTATATGTATCCTTTGAGACTTATGCTCACATCAACCAACTCCCCTGGCCCACAAGTTGTATCAGCATGCCACATGTTAGCTACCTGCTGACATCACCTGGGGAGCTTGGTGTCAGAGTCGCCTCATCACCAGAGAATCTCCTTCCCCTGGCCTGAGCTTCTGTTAGCTTTCTTGCATTTATTTGTTTTTGTTTATTCAAGACAAGGTCTCAGATAGCCCAGACTGGCTCTGAACTAACTGGGTAGTCAATAAATGACTTTGAACTTCTGATCCTCTTGCCTCTACCTCATAATTGCTGATATTACAGGCAAGGGCTGCCACAACAGACTAGTTAGCCAATGTGCTTTTCAGTAGATAGGCTATAGGATGTTAATGAACTTTAGTTTTCACAACATTAATGCCTGCTTATCTTAATCTATGCATATATCTTCCAGAAAGTTTATTAATACTTACTGAGATGAATCCTTTTTATGAGCTGCATATTCCATAGGGCTACTGGTTGATGTCTAGTACTCTTTGCAAGCCTTTGGTGTGCATTGTCCTCAAAGAGGTAAGAATAACAGAGATTATCAGATAAAAAATAAAATACATGTAAATTATTGTCTTAATTGTTTTAAAAGCAATATTAAATGAATAAATGTTACCCTGGAGCACATTCTATCTGTATTGCCCTCTATATGATTATCAGCTCTACATTTCTTCTTCACTAACCTTGTCTCAGTCTGTTGAAAAAGGAGTGGTAGGGCTGCGTCCCCGGCACCCGGCCGCCCACATGGCTAGCTTAGCTTATGCCCCGAAATAAATACATGGAAACTGTATTCTTTTAATCGCTGCCTGACCCATTAGTTCCAGCCTCTTATTGGCTAGCTC
This sequence comes from Microtus ochrogaster, assembly GCF_000317375.1. Classification (NCBI taxonomy): domain Eukaryota; kingdom Metazoa; phylum Chordata; class Mammalia; order Rodentia; family Cricetidae; genus Microtus; species Microtus ochrogaster. The sequence continues at coordinate 514,076 of NW_004949190.1, forward strand.
TTACATATTGATCTAACCCATTTCTATTATTCTATGTGGCCCACGAGCTGGCTTACCAGGAATGATCTTAACCTGCATCTGCCTGGAGTAGAAGAACCATGGCGACTCCTGACTCAGCTTCTTTCTCCCAGCCTTCTGTTCTGTTTACTCCACCCACCTAAGGGTTGGCCTATCAAGGGGCCTAGGCAGTTTCTTTATTCCTTAACCAATGAAATCAACAGATTGATATATGACACTCCCACATCATCAGTCTTTATCAATTTCTTCTTCAACATTACATCTGCTTTTATCGTGGATGACTCTGGTGCCTCTGAATAATCTGTCTGGCAGGCTGGACATAGACATCTTTTATTACATTTTACAAATGACTTTGTACTTGAGACTGTTGTAGGTGTTAGGTATGTGGAAATGGAATGATGGACAAAATGTACTGCCTGCATGTAACTTCTAAGGGGTGGACAAGTGGCTCAGCAGGTGAGAACTCTTGCTCCACAAATGTAAAGGCAGAAGCACCCAAGTCATAAACCAGATGTCCCGGTAAAACACTTGTTATCACAGCTACAAGACAGCTAGAAAAGGAGGGTCTCTGTGGTTTGCTGCCTTCCAGCCTAGCCAAGAAAACAGTAGCCCTTGGAGCAGCAGTAGATGAGGTAAAGAATTCTGAGAAAAGAGGTCAGCTTTAATTATGAGTGAAGAAATTCTAAAAGGGTAGCCTTCACTGAGATACCCAGGGGAAGGTTACAGAGAGAGCAGTGTGTAAGAATGTCCTGAGAGCCTATGAGGCAGCAAGTCTAGCTGAAGCAGAGTTAGAACATAAGGACTGGGAGGGAACACGAAGATAAGTCTTATTGGTCTTTGTAGGAAATTAGGAGTTTTGTGATTTCTTTGAATGAGTGACATGGTGAGCCACTGGGAATTTGTGGGGAGAGAATGAGACAAGCTCTAACTTATATATGAAGATTCATTGACCTCTTTTTACCTCTACTAACCTTCATTCTGACACTATCTTTGTCACCTCTCCCAATTTCTGGATTTCCTCGGTGTCCTTGTGCTGATTATTTTTGTCATCTGGATTGGATGAAGAAATGCCTAGTGGGCTACTAAACACATCCCTAGGTCTGGCCACAAACACGTTTCCAGAGATGCCTAAATCATGAGCCATCTACTCTAATGAATGGTTTAACCCATTGATAGATTCACACTTGAATAGTGTATTAGTAAGGTTTTTTTTGTTGTTGTTTTGTTTTGTTTTTGTGTTAAACACAGAAGCAAAATCAACTTTTGAAAGCAAGAGTTTCTAATTTGACTTGAGGGAATGAGAGCCCATTATGGCAGACAGGCATGTGAGCAAATAGCAGGCAGGGCTGCAGGAGCAGGAAGCTGAGCAATCATGTCTTTAACTGTGAACATGAAGCACATGGAGTAAACCGGTGGTGGAGAATGACTTTAAATTCTCAAAGCCCACTCACAGTGACATACTTCCTCCAGCAAGGCTGCATGTCCCCTAGACTCCCTGAAACAGTGCCAGCAACTGGGTACCAAGTACAGAAATACTTGAGACTATGGGGGACGTTTCTCATTAAAATCTCTGAAAATATCTTATTGGGAGTCGGTGGAGTCTCTTACCTGGTTAGAGAAAGTAGTTCACTGAAGACATGTCTTTGGAGACTACACTCTTGTCTAGGCTCCTTCCTGTTTCTCACCTCTGCTTCCTGGACACCTCGAAGTGATCCCCCTTCTCTGCCTCATCTTCTGTGCCATGATATTAACATCTATGAAGCCAGGACTCAAAATCCACCTCTCCTCTTTTAAGTATTTTCTTTCAGGTATTTTGGTCACATCAGTGAGAAAAGTATTGATTATAGCCCCAAACTGACCCACCTCTGAAATCTGGAACAGAAGAATTATGATGGGCCGCAGACAGAAATTTTAGATAAGTCTAAATCTGAAAATCTCTGGAGTAATTCAGATACCTGAACAACAGCAAAACAACTTCATCAGCTTGCCGAAAGCAATTTGAAAATCTCATGAAGCAATGTGGCTCATTAGTGGGTGTTAAACCCACCCAAATCACCACTGTCTACTCTTCAAAATCATAACTGTCACTCTGTCTCCAAGAGGATGACTTTTCACCATTTCAGAGAAAATAGAGGATTCCAGAATCTTAGTTTTGTGTGTGAGTGTGTTTCTTCCTTAAAATCAGAAATACGTGTATGCAGACTGAGTTTCTTCTCTACTCTGGCTCTCCCAAATTGTTATGTATATTCAACATCTTATTCATTGTTGGATATTTTCAAAATAGTCTTTAAAAAATCTTCTCTTTGGTCTTATATTCTTCATCTCGAACTACTTCCTTATGTTCTCTTTCCACAGATGAGCTACCTCAAAGAAGTCTACTCAATCTCACTCGACTTTTTCACTTCCATTCACTTCTTCCCTCCAGTAAAGTCTGTTTTTTCTGTTGTTGAGAAGTGTCTTTTGCCATGGGCATCAGTGATTTGCTAACTGACAAGTCTCGTGAACATTTTTCAGTCCCTACCACCTTCCTTAGTAATCTGAGTCATCTACTTTCCTGAAAGCATTTTTTTTCCTTAGATGTTCTTGATTCACTTTTAGATGTTTCTTGAGTTCTTTTTTTCCCCCCAATATGTGAAACACGGAAGTTTCTAGAAATCTCTTTTTCCTTGCTTCATATTTTTCTTGACAATTTTATATGTACTTATGGTTTCAGCTATCATCCACCTGTCTGTGACCACTGAACATCTCTCTTAATCCCATCATTTGTTTATCTAATGGTCCATGGCCTATCTCTACCTTGAAATGCCATAGGCATTCCAAAGTCATTGTGTCCAGAACTAAACAATATACTCTGACTACTAAACGAGACAGTGTTGCCAGTCTCTGTTACCTCACTCACCTTTTACAATGTTCACTTTCCCCAAGTCTACCAATCAAATCTATGTCTGGTATCCGTTGCTTCCTTTGCATTTTGACTGCATTTATTTTGTTTTTTGTTATTTCTCATTTGGACCACTACAGTGTCTGAATTGCCTGACTTTATAGCAGCCTCCTTTAACTGGTCTTCCAAACTTGCGTATTCTTTCTACCAGGCGCATTTTCAGTATTACTTAGCTTCTCATTTGGCCATTAATGACCACTGAGACTTATAACAACAGTTTTCAATTGGTACTACATGGAGTCGTATTGTTTTTTTTTTTCTGAAATGGAGTTTGTTGACCATGTAGTAAGGTAAAATTTCCCATCTCACTAGCAAAACCTCAATCTATTTCCTGCTCTCTCAGCATCTGAGAAGCTTTGCTATGAGAGTGAGAATTCTGCAGTCAGAAAACAAATTAGAATGCTGCCGACTTGACCCTTAAAGCAAACTCTAGCAAGTTTGCTGTTTATTAGAGATGTGAAGAATGAAGTGTTCATAGATCTTTTGTCTAAGCACTGACCTTCAGACATTTGAGTTTCGGAACAACACCTAGATTTGTCTCCATCAGCCTGATGTTTTTTTTTTTTTGGTTTATGCAACTTTATTGAAGAAAAATAAATCAATTACTAGGAGAGCTATTAGTTGATCACTCATCCATTGACAACTCGCATCATTTATTCAGTGCTATATTAAACAGTATTGGAAGATAGATTAACTAATAGCTCCAAGCCTCCTAACAATTTAAATGAAAATTACAAAATGTTTTTTGAGACCCTATTTTGGAATACAAAGGGTGTTTGACTTCCAATTTCCATTCTCTGTAGAACAAGAACAGGTCATTCCTTTATTGACATGCATAAAATACATCACATTTTCTGTTCTGCTGATGCTATAATTCAATACCAATTCTCCAGCCACATCAGTTATGAGCATAAAGTATATCATGTAACCTCATATCTCTAACAGTGGAGGGCTTAAACAAGAATGGATGCGCTAGAATAATGCTTCCTTGGATGTGACAGCTGAGCATCCATCTCCCTCCCCCTCAGATGGTTTCTTCAGCAAGTTAGAGCAGTGAGGATTGGTTTAGTCTCATAACCAAGTTAGAGTGAAGACATTGGCCACATAATACACATGGTCCAGTTTTAAAAAAATTTCTGAATCTTGGGCAACTGTTCTCTTGTTAACTACTTTACAATTTCTAAAAGCAGTTATTGTCCAAAGCTGGAAGAACTAAAGTCTTCTCAGATGAGCATGTGAATGAATGGAGGGAGGTAAACAAAAATAAAATTAAAAAAGATGAGGTCTGATAGGGGAGCAGCCGGATAAGAAAATCAAAAAAGGAACAGTAATTTAAAGTTTATTCCAGCTATAATGCAGGTTATTCTGACTTTAAGGTAGCATCACATGGCATACTTCTGAGTCCATTCCTGAGATATTCTGTTGTACTTATCTCTGTCTGTTTTATAGATCCGTGCAATCTCTGGCACTAGGGGGTCATCTGGGTTTGGATCACATAGCAGAGAACAAATGGATAAAAGAACTTTAGAAATAGTTAAAGCAAGAGACCACTGTGATCTTAGAATATCAAGACAAATGCTGCCATTACTGTTAATATTTGGATGATAAATTCTTGTTGTAAATGCAACCTTCGGTGGTTTGAAGGGGTAGTCTGTAGGAAAATGAATTGTCAAAAAGAATATACCACCTTGATATGGGCTGTCATTAGGTCCCATAATTGTGGCTTGCCAATGAAACATGTCATCTCCAAGTGGACCTGCAGAACATTGTGCTGGAGGGTCACGGGCCAAATCACTAAGTTCCTTATTAATCCGTTTCAGCGCCATAGTCTGTGCTCTTCGCTGGGCTCCTCACTCTCCCGATGTGAACTCAAAGGTCCTGCCAAAACTCCTGATTATCCCTGCGTCGAGGAAGGTCTGTCTCCTCTTCTCACACCGGCTCTGCCAGACACAGGCGCCGCCGCGTATCCGTCTGCCAACGCCGCCATCGCGAGCGCAGGGCAAGCCAAGGGTTGGAAGGGAGCGGTTTGCCTCCCTCGTCCAGGCCCGAGTGGACGCGCCACCCTCTTGCCGTCTCCCGGTCGGGACAGCACCTTCTTACTAGACCGATTGGAGGTCAGGCCAGGAGGGCCTCCATCAGCCTGATGTATCTTTCTGTTAGGTTCCCAATTCTTTCCTCTGACGTTCAGGGTTTCTTGCGCCTGTCATAGACATGAAATAAGGAACTCTGTCTGGAGAACACCCATGGTCTTTATGTAGGCACTGTCCTTGATCAGCTTTGCATGTCAAATTGCTAATAATTTTATAACTTAAATTTCTATTTGATATATTTATAATATTTTAATATGTGATTAAAGAGCCTTTAAAATATTTAAACATTTTCTTCTTTATGTTTAATAATTTCATACTTTAATATAATGAGATATGGTCATATTACTCACTCCCATTTCCCCCTCCAACTTCTTCACTATTTCCCTACTCCCAACATGCTCCCTCCTAACTTCATGTAGTTTTGTTTTGATAACTTATTAAGCCTAGTTAGTGATACCCATATGCACACGACTGTGGAGCAACCTACTACATTATGAGAAAGCTTCCAGTACATATATCCTTTTAAAAAATGATCCCCACCAGCAACTATCCACTGCTAATTGTTCCTTGGGCTGGGGGTTTGGGTTGCTTGGCTCTTGTGTAGGTCATGGAAAGAGTTATTTTTAAAGCTGTAGGAAGTCCCTGTGATCAAAGAAGTTTGCTTGCATGCTTCCTTAGTGAAATAAAATTCTGTTACTTCTATCAGAACTGAGGCAAGATGAGGAGATCATGGCCAGTCCTGGGGCCACAAGGCTAATTGGAACTAACTGTCATTGTGTTCCTAGTTTTGAGAGCAGCTCATGACCTTCATTTACTTTTCCAAAATGTGATGGAGCTGAGGCTACAGTCTTTTCCATTGCACTCAGGAAATATGCACACTCTCATCAGTGACACAGATTCCAGTTTGTCCAACTTTGAACAGTTTGCCCATGAATGAATTCTGTGGCCACACCTAAGCTTGGCCTGATTCTCTGGTGCCATCTTTCCTTAAGCAAACTTTCTGTTTTAAATAAAAACTGTTACTGGGTCCAAAATTGGAGCTGGGATTCAGATTTCCATCAGGTTCTCATGCTGACTGTCTTGAACGTTTACAACATGACTTTGGGCAACTTGTCTGGACAGTATAAGGATGATCTTGGCCCAACGGGTCTCTCAATTCCCTTTCACCTCTGACGCTTAGAATCTGAAGGTAATACCAGAAGGTAATCAGAATCAAGGGGAAGAGGATGAGAGAGGTTACTTGGTGTTTGTGAAAGTGACAAGAATACATTATCTATATCTATCTATCTATCTACACATATATGCATATGCATGTCACTGTCATTGAATTTATAAAATAAAAAACAGATCAGGTAAGATAAGCTATGTGGGAATCTATGGTTACAGAGGGAACTGGAATGATTCTACACTTGAAGGAAATAGAAGTATAGGAGTTTTGACCAAGTAGGTATCAAAAATGTTTGGAAATTGCTATGTAAATATGAAATGTTATCATTAAGTAATCTTTTGCCTTAAGTTTATTCATACAGCAGAAAAAGAAGCAAAAACTTCCTGATCTGTATACAAATAGTACAAGTCAGCATCTGAATCCTCTGAGGTTGGCAGAGTGGTATTTGCTAGGCAGATGGATGATAATAATAATGTAATAATAATAATAATTTGGCTGGTCTGGAAGCACATATCTGTAGCATCATCATTTTGGAGGCTAAGACAGGAGGATTGTGAGTTCAAGGCCAATCTGGAATACACAGAAAGTTGCAAGCCAGCATGAGCTACATAGTTACAACTTGCCTTAAAACTAAAACAAGCAAGAGAACTATTAAATGAGACATTATCCCATAGTGAACAGTGCACTAGTCAAATGATGTATTTTTAATATTTGTCCTCCTACTCTCCTACTGTACCTATAATTATAATGATTTTTGCTCCTTTACAAATGAGAAAGCAAATTCAAAGAGAGTGTGTGACTTTTTTTTTTTAAATTTGTCATTCTGCTAGTAGCGGATGGAACTAAGATTCCAGTGTTTATATTGCTTGAAAGCTTAGTACTTAGAAGTAGGAGGAGGAGCCAGATCCACTGCCTCGTTTTCTAGCCTAGTACTTCTCAAATGTTAATGTGCACAGTAATCGCTGGAAGGCCTTAGTAAACTCAGAAAGCTGACTGAGTGGCCCTGGGATCTGAGTTCATCAGCTAGATTTCTAACAAGTTCTTAGCCCCTGTTTATACAGTGTGTCCAAGACAGGCAAGAAGGTAGAGACCGTTCTACATCCAGGCAAGAAGGTAGAGACCGTTCTACATCCCAGCTACATTTGCCCCAGAGAAGAGCCATATGGGCTACTTTGCATGCATACAGCATGCCACTATTTGCTTTGTAGTCTCTCTGCATCATTTCTCCTGGAACTGTATGTCATGGGTACTTGCCTTAGAGTACAAACATGGGGAATAGTGATTTTTCCTCTACTTGGACATTGTCTGAAGAAAGAAAACTACTCTTTCACCAAGAAATAAAATACTGATAAAAAGAAAACACTGGTAAAAAGAAACAGGTATAGCTAGTCTGCCTTCAATGGGGAGGGGGCTGGCCCATTTGGTGTTCCAGGCAACATGGGGAGGAGGGAAGAAGAAGCTAGCTGGCTGGCTGGCTGACTGGTTGGCTGGCTGGCTGGCTAGCAGGCTGACTGGCTGGCATGGCTGAGCCCCATTCTTATGTTAACAATGCCCTGATTCCAGACCGCAGCTGCTGCTTGTGTGGGGCCCTGGGCCATTCATAGCAGCTTGCTTTCCAGTGCCAGACCCTTGGAACAGGTGCGGCCCCACTTGTTAAAAATAACAAGCCCTGACTGTTCAGACAGGGAGCTGAGTCTCACTGTGAATCAGGGATTACTGCTGATTTACCAGCTTCTCCCGAACAAAGGGGCCAGCCTCCAGACAGCTGTCTCTTCTGGCCACAGTGAGGCTGATGGATCGGAAGGCTACGCAGGCCTAAGAGATGGGTTTGCATTTGAAATAGGACAGAGGACAATCAGATCCACATAAGCAGTTCTGGCACAGGTCAAAGTGTCTATGAGTCAAAAAGCTTGTGACTTTAATTGTAGGGTCCCCATGTAGTAGATGAAAACCTACTGAAATCTCCCCAAACTCTTCTCAGGACCATGACATGTTTCTTCTTAGCCTGAGATCTGTGGCAGTGGCCAAAGTCAGGGCAAGGCCAACTATCTATCCTTGCTCTTTACTTCCTCTGCTGAACCTCAGAACCAGGCTTTGAAAATGAGAAAATAAGTTTGAAGTTATAAAAGATGAAACCCTTTAGCTCTGTAATTGAGAAGTTTGGCTTCACAGAGAAGCAGTTTGGCTCCAGGTCTCAGTAGGATCACTTCACCACAGTGTTTGATTTCTCCCAAGGCTTAGTTTTGTCACCTTTCCTTGATAAAAGATGACTGCTTCCCTCATGGAGCTGGGAGGAGGATTTGTCATTTATAGTAACGAACAAAAATAAAAAAATAAAAATAAAAAAAAACCCACCAAGGAATGAGTCCTAAGTACCTTGCACTGTGTAATTCATAAAATCCTCAAAATGATCCCCTAAAAAAGGAAGTCCTACTATGCCCATGCACTATGAATCTCAATGGGTTGCCTAGGCTGTCTCTGAATTTGACAGTGACCCCTGCCTCAGCCTCTCAATGTGGCTGTGATTACAGGCATCCATCATACTATGCTTATTATCCCCATGGTCTAGAAATTAAGAGCCAAAGAGGTTCAGCAGCTTTCCTAAAGCATGTAGCTCGTGAGTGGCAGAGCAGGAAAATGACTCAAAGTCCTCTACCGCACAGGCTTATTCAATGTATATTACTTTACAAACTCAGAATGTGTCCAGCAATCTTGGGACTCCTTAAGAAGTGAGGGTAATTAGAATTCAGGAAACAGATTTAGCTTCATGCTTTCAATGATTGCCCAAATAGGTGATTATATGTGCCTAAATATGAAACGGTTTTCCACAGCTGGAATCTCCACAATGGTCTTTGTTGGCCCCAAGGCTCAAGTTCCATTCGTATACATAGTTGAGGGTGGGGCAATTCATTTTGGCACTTGGCTTAACAGGCCATATTTAACGCCAAGAGCAGCTTTTCATCCTTAGTTACCAAATTTTCTCCTTATCATTTTATAGCCCTTTTCGAGATGCCTGCTTTCCCTCCAACTCTTTATCCTCATCCATGTTCTCCTCTCAGTATGCCAAAGAATGGAAGGAGAAAAAGATGGAAAGTGGGGATGGAGAGTGAGGAGAGGGAGACAGAAAAAAGGAAGAAGAGGAAGAGAGGGAAGGGAAAGGGGAGGGGGAGAGAAGAGGGAGAAAACAAAATCTGTTCAAGTATAATCTTAAATAGATTGAAACTGCTGTTTTAGAGCAATATTTATTGGCAAAGAATGTCTATAATATACAGTTAAGTTAGAATGATATAAAATATATAGTTCTGAATTATTTTGAAATATTTATGTGTGCATGCAAATACAGAAAAAAGAATGGAAGGGACCAATTTAAATGATTTTTTCCTTTAAAAAATATATATACATACATATATATGCATTTATATATTGGTATAACAATAAAATTTCAGGAAAAGGAAGCCGTGACTTTGAGAGGGAATTGGAAGGGTGATATGTAGGAAGAGTTGTAAAGAGGAAAGGAAAGGGGGAAAATGTAATTTTAACTTATTAACAAATATTTTATTTCATTGTTCACCATATTGTTTTTAAATCTCTATTTTGTTGGTTTTTGCTCCAATTAAAAATGTTCAAGAATTTCCATGTGTATTATGAAACATGATTATATCCAACCCCATTTTAATCCCAGCTCTCTCAGATCCCACCTCATTCTCCTTCCAACATCATTTTGTCTTCTTTTTTTTTAACAATCTATTAAGTACAATTAGTACTGCTGACTTATGGTTTAGGGCTTTACACTTAAGCAACCTACTGTGACTTCATTTTCCTTAAAACACAGAGTTAAACTACATACTTCATGCAAAAATTAATATACAATTGGTTATAGAATTATAGGTCAAACACAGACTGAGGATATACATTTATAATAGAGTTCTGGCCTAGTCGTGTGAGGCTGTGTCTAATATTCAGCACCTCAATATATGTACACATATATATGTGAGAGAAGTTAAGAGAACTTAGGTATGAAACCAGAAACATGACTCATAAATAAAAACCTGACAAGTTGGACCACATAAAAATTTTAAACTCTGATCTATGAATGTAGGTGGAGGCTGCTTGTTTGGTCCCAGCCACCCAGACCCAAAATAATCACACAGAAACTATATTAATTGTAATATTGTCGGGACAATAGGTTAAGCATATTTCTAAATAGCTCTTATATCTTAAATTAACTGATTTCTATTATTTTATATTTTACCACAAGTCTTGTGGTTTACCAGTAAGGTTCCTGGGCATCTTTCTTCTCTGGCAGCTATATGGCATCTCCTTGACTCTGACTACCTTCTCTTTCTCCATCTCTGTTTGGATTTTTCAGCCTGATTTTACTCTGTCAAGCTATTGGCCATAAGCAGCTCCTTTTTTAACCAATGACAATAAAACAAATTTATAGCATACAGAGGGGAATCACACATCACCTTGCCTTTTCTGTCTAAATAAAAAGGGAGGTTTTAACTTTAACATAGCAAGATTACATATATATCATCTATTTAAAATTCTTTGACTTTTGGTATAATGTTGTATTCATCATCACAATCAACTTTAGAACCTTTTCATTATGGTCAAAAGAAACAGTAGCCCTTAGGCATTACCACTCAATTTTCAATCTCTTCTACTCTGAAACAATCACAATGTTCCATTCTGCCTCCACAGAACTCACTATTTTGGTCATTTTATGTAAATGTAACTGTACAGTGTATAGTTACTTGTGACAGCCTCCTTTGTCTTAACAAAACACTTCTTGTTTTTTTTTTTTGCTTTTTTCACTTTTTTAAAAAATTATTTATTTATTTATTAAAGATTTCTGTCTCTTCCCCTCCACCGCCTCCCATTTCCCTCTCCCTCAACCAATCAAGTCCCCCTCCCTCGTCAGCCCATAGAGCAATCAGGGTTCCCTGCCCTGGGGGGAGTCCAAGGACCACCCACCTCCATCGAGGTCTAGTAAGGTGAGCATCCAAACAGCCTAGGCTCCCACAAAGCCAGTACGTGCAGTAGGATCAAAACCCAGTGCCATTAAAATAATATGTTTTAAGTGTGCATTGCCTGCCTGTATATATGTGTATAATGTGCATGCCTGATATCTGAAGGTGCTTTTTGAGCTACCATGTGTCTACTAGGAACCAAACTCAGGTCCTCTACAGGAACAAAATGTACTTTTAACCACTGAGCAATATCTCTAACCAAATGTTTTTACAAGTATATACACACTTCAGACTGGGTCAGAATTTCATTTCATTTTTGTTGACAAGCACTATGCCATTAACTGTACATTCTCATGTTGTCTATCCATTTATTTGGGTTGTTTTTATTTGTTAGGTGATGTTTTCCTTTGATTGTGTTCTAAGAAAAAATTTATTCCAGACACAATTTGGAAATATTTTTCCCTTTCTGTGGGCTTTTAATTTTCTTGATGGTTTCCTGTAATAAAAAAGTTTGTTTTATTAATGTCCTTTAATTTATCTATAATTTTTGTTACTTCCTCATGTGTTCAGTGTCATTGTAAGGAACTATTCATTAATCCAATGTCATTAACAATAATACTTATTTCCTCTAAGAATTTTATATGTATATATTTTATATTTACATCATATAATTTTTAGTTAATTTATGTAGTATGAAGTAAAAACCCCATTTAATTCTATTTCATGTGAATGTGCATGCACTGGTCCCAAGCAATGTTTTGAAACTACCATGTTAATTCTTGACACACTTGTCAAGAATCAAATGACATGCAGGTTCAATTTTAATTCAGTTCTATTGTTCTATGTATACTTTTATGCCAAATATTAGAGATCGTGAGTGTTATAATTTATGTAAATTTCAAAATGGGGAAATATTTGCATTATAACTTTGTTTTTTCAAAAGATTTTTTAACTGTTAACATTTCCTTGTACTAACATAAATTTTAAGAGCATCTTGTCAATTTCTACAAAATTGATAACTAGAACATTAGCAGGATTATTATTACATCTACAGATGAATATAGAGAACACAGGATACTTTTCTGTGTGATTAGGTCTTCTTTAATTTCTCTCAGTAATATCTCAAACTGTTCTGATTCTGTATTGTTCAAAATTTTCCATGCAACATTTTTTGATCATATTCGTTCCTTTTTAACAACTCTTCCTGGATCTCCCCATCTCCCTAGACACTCAAGTTTATATTATTTCAGTAAGTTAAAAACAAAACACAAAAGCGTTGGAAAACTATGTAGTCTAATTTGTGTTGGCTAACTACTTTTGAGCCTGAGATTCACACTGGAGTGTGTATGATATACGCACAACATTGAAGAAAACTGATTCACTCCCCATTCCTATTGCAAATATCTTCTTATTTAGGGGTTGGTCATTGTGTCCACCTCTCCTATTCCATGCTGGGGTTTTCTCTGACTTGAACTTGTGTAGGTCTTGTGCATGCTGTCACAGTCTCTAAATGTTTATGTGTATCACTCCTGTAGTATCTGGAAAATGCTCTTTCTTTGAAGTCATTCACTACTTCTGGCTCTTAAAAAACCTTCAGCCTTCTTTTCCCATAGACCCCTGAGCCTTGAATGGTGGGGAATGATATAGATATCCCATTTAGCTGAGTACTCTAAAGTATCTCACATTTTGTACCTTGTTTAATTCTGGGTCTCTGTGCTACTATGTCATTAGTAGTGATTTTGTTGTTATGTTAATTTAGCAGATCAATAGTAGTAGGTTTCCCTTAGGGCTCAGAGGTTTGCCCCTTGTATCAGGGTCAGATACATGTTCCATCTCATGGACAGGGACCTAAATCCAATTTAAAAAGTAGTTGGCTACTTCTCCAACATTTCTGCCTTTATTGCATCTGTGGGCACATCTTGCTAGCAGTTCTCCTTTGTAGCTCACAGGATTCTTATCTGGATGAGGCTGATGACTCCTTTTCTCCTCCACTAGTGTGTATATTATTTTCCAGTACTGTGAATAGTAGGCAGTAGGCAAGAAGCTTCTAGTTGAGTATTTGGTGTCTTCAGCAATAAGGTCTTAATGTCAAGTTGTGAGGAGGTATAGTATGTCTAACCAATTGTCTGTGGTATTATGATCTGTGGTACCTAGCTGAAGTAACTGTTTCCCATATTATATGTAACTCTATTTATACTTCTTTTTTGTATGTATATATTTTAGGAAGCTTCCATAGTAGTAGGTTTCCATATAACTTTTTAAAGGGCTTTAGTGTTAGTTGTTCTTCCCTATGTTCTTTTCTCTATCCTGCCCTCCAATCCTTCTCCCCATTTAACCTTCCTGCTCTAATTGTTCCTTTATTCCTTATAACACTGTATTCTCTTCTTCCTTGGAGGACTATCCTTCCCCCCTGCCCCGTTCTGATGATATGGTTGGCACTTACAGTTACGTTTATTTCTAATGGTTTTATTACTTTTGTCTGCTATAAGTGGAATTAATCTTTAGTTTTATTTTTTCTTTACTTTATATTTAATTGTCTTGCTTAATTGCCACAGATAGAACTTCCAATACAGTGTTGAATAGACTTAGCCCAGGTAGGAAAGCGTTCAGTTTTGGATTATTAACTTCAAATGGCTTTTAACAATGTCTTACAGTTGGCACTATGATTGTACAGAAGTAATAAACATTCAGTACTAAATGTACTTTCTATTTTGAGTTTTCACCTTTCCTTGAGCTGGCAAAACACAGTGTGATAATTTCTCATGGTGCTGAGTAGCATTATTGAAGTGAGTCACAGATTCCAGTCAGCCATGAAATCACAGCAAAAGCAGCATATCTTCTGTGTGTCACCTACCTAAGATGTTTGCTAGTCTAGTTATGTTTAAATCCATTTTTCACTTAGGGCATTTCAACCTGCATTGAATATCAGGATTTTATTTTATTTTTTTACAGTTGTTTGATTTGGTCTCTGTAGCTGTGACAAACAATGACCAGAATGGCAAGATATCCCTAAAAGTGCAATAGTTACACTCATATCCTGCTAGTAAATGTCTAATTGAACTTAAGTCCTGCTCAACAGGAGTAAAATCATTCCTGGTACTAGAAATTCACTCCACTGAGGCTGCTTCATTATTCACACCCCTCCTTCCTTGTTCCAAATTGTTCTTTATTTAAAACTAAAGAAGATAGATTTAAATGCTTAAGTTCCACAGAGAAACCCTGTCTCAAAAAAAAAATAAATGCTTAAGTTCTGTATTTATGAAATGGTCATTTTATATAACATATTCATTAAAATGATTTCTCATAATTTTGGTAGAGCCCACTCATACTCATACTGGGGGTGATTATGCAAAAGCAGTTGTCATTGGGTGGTCCTAAGTTAGAATTAAGTATGAAATATGAAATAATTTAATAATATTGAGTCACTGATATGGTGGAAATTTTGAGAGGTGTTTGAGACCAAGTAAAATACTTCTAAATTTAGGCCCTTTCAAATTCTGTAGCTCTGAAGATGGGGAGTCAGACGATATTCTGCTTTTCTGTCTCTTGTGACATTGAAAACTGTAGCTGGAATCAGAGGATAGCGTATTCTTTGAAAATGTCAAGGTTGTGAAAGATAAGAAAAACTGAGAGCAATTTCACTTTTAAAAGAGGACTAAAGTGGCATTCAAACTCAACCCTAGCATTGATTTAAGCTTGACTCCTACACTAGATAATTTTTTATTGTTGGATTAATTAGTTAAATTTGAAGAATGCATTTAGATTACATAGAAATGTGATGTGAATATTTTTATTGATTCTGATCATTGTCTCTTGGCAATGAGCAAAAGTGCCTTCATATATATATGTATATAGAGACATATACCAAGTCTCTAGGAATAAAGAGAGATATCCTTCATCTTATCTCAAGTGTTTTAGAAGAAGATATAATGCCTATGTAAGAATATGTTTAGGAGGAGAGAAAGGCTGAAGGAAATGTCACCAAAGGTTAAAATCTAGAGTGAATGGTTTTGGAACTTCTTTGACAACATTTTTCTACTTCGCGAATAAAGATTTGATGAGCATTGTAGCCTGGGATGTCTGACCCATGGCAGCCAATGAACAGTTAATTTGTGTAGTGTTTAAGGCAAATGATGTATCAGAAAAACTTGAAATGGCAGAAAGGGCAAGGTTAAGAGACACTGTAAAGGGGAAGTCACCTTACCTTGGTGATTAGACGAAGAGGAATTAAGGATGGTGCTGAAGTTGGTAGCCTAGAAACCGGTGCCAGCAGAAAGAAGCAAATCAAGAGAAAGCTGGTTGGAACCCAAAATAAGTTTGTGGTGTGTAAGGTAAGTGAGTAAGGTACATGACTACAAAGGTGCTATTTAGTAGAAAGCAAAATAGAGATCAGGGTTGGAGTCAATGTTTTGGCAAGCATCTCAACATTTTTAGAGAGAGATGGACTTCCTCTGTCTATAGAGAAGGAAGTTATTGGAAATAGAAGGATGCTTCTTGTTTTATGAGGTTTACGCAGCTAGTTGTAGGCAGTTGCACAGAAGTCATATATATTTCGGTTCAAACCCTAACTTCACTCATTTCTAGTTTGGTGATCTCGATCACCTAAATCTCTCAGATCTTTGTTTCTTTAAGCTGTGAAATGGTGACCTCACTTGGCACAGCATCAATACAAAGCACTTACACTATTCACTGGTACATAGGTGGAGCTGGAGACACTGGGATCTAGTTTTAATTGGTATTTCCTTTCCTATATTTGTCTGCAGGAGGCAGTCCTCTCTGTATGTGTCTGTCCCTCTGTCTCAGTCTCTATCTCTCCGTCTCTGTCTCTCTCTCTCTCTCTGGATACCAGGGATGAGGCAAGTGGACCACAGCATGGTATCTTTGGCACACAGAAGAAAAGTCTGTAAGGCATCATTGGGAAGGATAATTGCTTTCCTCCTCTGACTATACAGGCAGGAGAATAGAAAGCTGTGAGGACTTACAGGAAGTGTGAGTCACAGTCAGGGCATATGGGGCAAGGACAGGCTCCAAAGATTCATGTGGATTGCTAGAAGCAATTTCTCTCTCTCTCTCTCTCTAAAGCTTGTCCCAGCTCATCTAGAATAGGATACTTGGAAGTGGTGAAATGAATGATCTAAACCGACACACCATGCACAGGAGGCAGATTTAAATTTGTTAAAGGTGCTAAGGGCCTTGCCCACATGATCCCTATCTTGGCAAGTAGTGAGTTATAGGAAATGTGTCTGGCCCAGGAGTAAGGAGGGCCTGTCACCTGCCAGCACAGACTCTCTCTAAGGAAGACAGAGCTCTGAATAGCCATGCTGCTAGCCTACATTAGTTTTCTTCTGTGGAAATATTAATCAATCTGTAGACTTCTGCTACTACATGTTAATGCAATCAAAGAGATCACAACGACCTTAAGAGTTCCTGATTAATCCTCCCCCCACTTCGTCAGCATTATTTTCTTTAATTTCTCAGCACTTGGCTCATTTCCTTAGCTTACTTGTCTCTGCTTCTTGCCCCGAACACCTTTTTTTCTTTTATGGAAGAGAGGGATCTATCTGGTGAAGTCATGGAGTTCTGGGCTGTTTGGAACTGGTCCATAGTCACTCTTGTCCTTGAATGAAGGTGCATTCCCGATATGGAGGGAAGACTTTGGGGTTCTGATCAAAAAGAAAAACAAGAAAGAGATATTTGGAAATGGTGAGAAACTTAAAAAGGGAGAGGTATCGGGATGCTGGAAATAAGAAACCTGGAGAAACAGGTAGAACAAGGTCATAATTTTACCTTGGGTCAAACAGGAACAGGAAGAAGCCTTTTTAAGGCAAAGATAAGTATCTAAATATCAAGAACTGCTAATTTCTCCAAGGCCTCCTAGAGAGACACTTTGATCTCCTCAGTGAGGAGTATCTTTTTTTTTTCTTTAAGGAGAAAGAGCTAGAAGCTTAAGACAGAGATTGCTTAGCAGGCTACTTAACTGGACAGCTTAAATCATGACTTGCTCATAGCAGAACTTGTGAAGGAATCTTCTACAAACGCATCTGCCCACCTGCTTTCTTGATTCAAACTCCCAGTTGTTGTCCTCAGCTTCTTTTAATTAATCTCCTTCCTGTCACATCGTAGACCCAACGCAATCCTGTTGACTTAACTTCAAAACAGATCCCTATTTAGCCATTTCTCCCTACTTCCTTGGCTATCACCTAGTATGAGCCACTACTATCTTTTTCTAGGGCCAGTGCAATGACCATCTAGTCACTTCCACTCTTGCTTTCAGCTTGCAAAAGATGGATGTTCAGGGAGCCATAGCTGTGTGTGGTCCATATATATATATATATATATATATATATATATATATATATATATATATATATCACAGACACTAACTTACATAAGATTGTGCAGATGGGTACAGAGATTCTGAATTTCTTGGCTCTACATCTGAGAATGCAGGAGCAATTGTGCTCCTATATAAAAGTGTGCTTGTGTGTACCACCTTGAACAGACTTGGAAAAGCCCATACTCACGCACACACACAATGGTGCTGCCTCAGCCTCCCAGTTACTTCTTTTGTCCACTGCCCATTGCTCTACCAGAATTAAGTCCTGTCACTTCCCTCCACAGTGGCTTTTCCCAGAGTTACCTCCTTCTAGGGAGGAGGTAAAATAATGGGGTGCAAAATGTTTTGATGGTATATGTATTCCAGTGACAAGAAATGCACAAGTGAGAAGAATGTGGGTGTACATGGTCCAGACTGCTGCCTGCCAGCATTTGGATGAATGACCCAGGGCAGCGCTTAAACGCTATTTAGCACTGATCATAAGAGATGACCTTAACACTATCATTTTTCGAATGGAGGAGGGAGCACCTTCCTGTCACATTCTAACAGTCTTCTGGACAATCTCAATGCCAAACAACAATCACCACCGACTTTAACAAATATTTGAGACATTGAGAATATTGATTGCTTGTTTCGAATCCAATTTACATTCCAATAGTGTTAGGATAACAGCACATGGCGAAGCTAGAATGATGTGTTCCCTGCCTTTGCCTGTGGACTCATTTCTGTCTCCCTCTCACTGGGTTCTCTAACCCTAGCCACATGTTCTGTCTCTTAATGTCTCTGGTTCGTAATTTTTGAGTATTTGTCTTCCTCTCATTCTGCCCCAACTTATAGTGCTGACTCTATCAGCTAAGGACTTTTGCCACCATTATGTGCTTCATCACCTAATGTGGTGTCTGTAATTTAATGGGTAGCCAATAAATACTTGCTGAGTAAGTACGTAAACAGGAAAACAGACAGTTTCGATCAATTCCTTCCCCACTAGGGGCTTTAAGATGCACATAATCTCAGCCCTGTGTCTAGTGTGCTTGCAGATCCCTTGATAAACAGAGATAACCAGAATATAATCATTTGAAACAGAAAGCTTAAAGACCAGTATAACCAAGGAGAAAGGTAATCAGCATAATGGGCAGTGATTGAGATATTTGCACGTACTGAGAATTGCTTCTGGCTCTTTACTCACTTAGTTTCTATAGTGACCTTATGTGCTATCTCCTCAAATCATCACTATTTGACTCTGAGCACACTCAGTCCCAGGAGATAGAATGACTTGAATTCAGACACAGGAAGGTTAATGTAAATCACTCTGAAGGCCTGCAGAAAAAAAGAGAACATGTTTCATTTCCTCTCATTTCCTTTTTTCCTTTTTCAAAACATCCTGGAAGCATCCCCATTCCTCTGCAACCCTCTCATTCTCTTGAACCAAGCAGTGGGGAGCAGGTGAAACAGGGGCATGTGCTATGTAGGCAAGCGACAACAAACACTGTTCTCGTTAGCAACGCCACTGGGTAGGATCCACTTGGGTAACTGGCAATGCATATAAAGAGCCTGAGGCATTTTGCACATTCATGATTTTAAAATCTATAAAAGCATCAAATCTTGAGCCAGTCTCTGACAAACTGAAGGGAGCTGCAGCCACAAAGCAAATTTAATACCCCCTTGGATTTTCTTGATGTCAAAGCGAATGCTTCTAGTGAGGTGAGAATGGCACTTGCTTGAACACTATGGAGTTGAAACCTGGGTGATTACAAGGCCAGATCGCACTCACCACCTTCACATGGAGAGAGGAACTGACACATGTGGAAGAGGTAACTGCCTAGCCAGGATTTCTGGTCCTGACTGCCAATAAAAAGAATGAAAATTGTACCACCGTTGGGAAAAGGCAGTGTGGGTCTTTGTGAGAATGGGAGAATGCTCCTGGGCAAAACTAACTTCTCTAGAGATGTAACTCAGTTAGTACGGTACTTGCACACCATACATAAGCCCTTGGGTTTCAACCCTAGCACCAGGTAGTGCAAGCCTGTATTCCCAGTACTTGGGAGGCTGAAACAGGAGAATTGGAAGTGCAAGATTATCCTTGCTTGCAGTTGGATTTGGAGGCCAACACTGGCTAGAGATCCTATCTCAGCACCCCCCCCACCAATGCGGAGAAAGAGAGCAGGAGCACATATGCACTGATGCACACACATACACACACGATTTGAAATTAAGTTACTGCTAATAAACTGTACCTGAAATGCCATTTCATGGACAATGCTTGCATCTTTATCTGCATATATGAACAGAACCCTAGAAGCAGTAAATAGCCCTAACAGCAGACCTTCTGACGCAGCTTATTCACTTTATAGCTAGGCATACTGAAGCTAGGAGAAATAACTACTTTTTTTATCATGTGTGTGTATGTGTGTGTGTGTGTGTGTGTGTGTGTGTGTGTGTGTGTGTGCATGTGATGGTGATGGGTGTATGGGCGGTTTGAGGTTTGCCCACAGGACTGTTAAGGGGGGGGGGAGAAAAGATTTACATTGTGAAGGTGAAGAGATAAAGAAAAATGTTAGAATTGACACAGTGTTTAATAAATAACTAGTCATTTGTGACATAGTCACATACACACTGTAATAAACACCCCTCTCTGTGGCAAAACAGAGGGGATATTATCAATGGAGGGAGGGAGGGCCTCGGCTCAGGAGACAAAATGGGAAACGGTTATATCCCTCCAACTCTTTTATGCCGTCCCATCCTCCACACAGTTCAGCTGTGTGCTCAAAGCATTTTGCTGCACAGAGATTCATGGGTTGCTTTGCTAGTGGCTGGTGGCATTTTGCCTCTGTGGGAGGGACAGAGCCTTTTCCCTTTATCAAAAAAAATCTATGATTTTTTTCTTTAAAGCATAGTGCAGAGCTTTTTACAAATTGCAGGCCCGAAATAGACATGCTGCCAGCCCTCAGCACAGCCTCCCCTAGGTCGGGGCAACCTGTCCCTCAGACAGTGTATAGACAAGCTAGCTCATGCATTTCTGAAACTGGTGGTGTAAATTCTCTGTGGAGGATGGGAGAAAGTAAGCCATCTCTTCTGTCTTAAAGGGAGCTGGACTTAGAATAAGGGAAAGCTGGGAGCTCTTGAGAAAACCCACCCAAGTGCAGTATTAGGCCCTGCCAGAAGGAAGTCACAGTAAGGCAGCTTGGCTGTAACTTGCTGTGGGGATTTGGCTAAGCCATTTCTCCTTATTGAGCCTGTTTTGTTCTCTGTGCCTTGATATTTACAGTATAACTGAAAGGTGTAAGTGTAGACACACATATACAATAGGAACAAAAGTATTCAATGAATGGCATAGATAAGTGTTGTTTTATGGCTGGTCTTTACCTTGGATGGTTGAGCAATGTGAGTGTGATCTCAGAATAGTATAGATCCCTCTGGGCAGATCCAAGGCCTCTGAATATGTTCCTGGGAGGAATATGGGAGGAGGCAGTATAGGATAACCACAGATTCATAATCCTATCATGGAAAAAAATCACAGTCCTGCCCCAGTCTTATCTTCTTGTCTGTCCCTTCCAGCAAATTACCGAAGTGCTCTAAGACTCAGTTTCCTCACCTATGAAATGGGCTTGTCATGAAGACTTCAGTTAGATAAGAAATCCTATGTGGGGAAGACTAACATAGCAGTAATTAGTGTTGATGTCATTTGCCTCTGTTTCTGAGAACTGGTATTTCTTTATGGTAGTTTGTAACTGGTCCTTGGTTTAAAAAATGTGTGTGTGTGTGAGTGTGTGTGTGTGTGTGTGTGTGTGTGCATGTGTGTGTGAAGATTCATGAATTGCTATACTCGAAGAAATTCTGACTGGTCCCATAGGCTTGGAAAGCAGTACAAGATTATGTGTTGGAGATGAAGATGAAAGGGCAGTGGTATATTGTTTGCCGCCCAGATATGGATCTCTGGGTTCCATTGCAGCATGCCCTTTTCAACAAGATGCATTTAATACAGACCGCAATACGTTGGGTTGTGGGGCAGATATGGCAACTATTAGTCAATAGCAACGTTTCCACATGGGTTGTTACTCACCAGGAAATCAACTTCATGGGCGATAAGGAGCACTAAAACAACCAACAAAAGTGGAAGGAAATAACTGTGCACTGGACAGAGTAAAGATGAATTTTGCTTCATGATATGCTTATTTCATTTACATGTGTAATTTTGCACAGTTATACAGAGTTTATTAACGTGTAGTATATATGTGTCTATATTCATATATGCATATATATGTGTGTATTATATATATTTCATAAAATAATATTTTGCTGTACTGTAGACAATGGCCAAATGTGTTTGAAATATTCAGTTCTTAATTGGATAAGCTGGTATCCAGAGAAATAATACGTCAAGTCCTGAAGTAGACAAGAAACTACTAGCAAGAGAATGTAATATGATTCATTTCTCTTCCCTTCTTATCTTTGCCATGTTGGGCTTGGGTCAACAAAGTTGGCTATTGTTTAAATGGAATTGCATTCTAATACCAGGTAATGACTCTGGCCTAACATGTAAGGGCAAGTTAGGGGTTTAACTACAAGTATCAGGCTAATTATATTGTCCCCCCATTACATAGAAAATGCATCTGACTTTATTGGGGTGTTCAGTTGTTCTTCATTAGCAAGGATTTTGGAGAGCCATGCCAAACATCTGTCCAAACAGCTCTTATGCACACTCTTCTGTCTTTCTTCCAGGCAGTGCTATTTATTTTTTCTAGCGGAAACTCCACCTTTGTGAAAGCAAATACCTACATGAAATTCTGTTTGCTCATCACGTGTGTTTGTGTATGGGGTATATGTGTATATGTATTCAAGCATGTGAACATGTGGGCATACACACATGTAGAAGCCAGAGGTTGATGCTGGATAGCTTCCTCTGTCATTCTCCATATTAGTTCTTGAGACAAGCTCTCTCACTGAAACTGGAGTTCAGTGATTTGGCAAGCCCAGCTGACCAGCCTCAGGAATCCTCCTGTCTCCACCTGCCCGGCACTAGTATGATCCGTCTACCCCACAACCAGCTTTTGTCATAGGCGCTGGGAATCTGAACTCAGTTCCTTGTGCATGTGCTGTATGATTTTTACTGACTCAGCCATTTCCTCAGCCTTCAGGATCTGTTTTGATTCACATCAGCACACATTCTTTATCTTTTCAGTGTGTGCTTGGTATGTGGAAGATACTATGTCATCCATTACCTTTTCATCCACAAAGTCTTCATGAAAGGAACAAGCAATGTTGAATTCCAATTCCCAGGCAACACGTGACAGTGTGGTCATTTGATTATTGTAGCCTCTCTGTACACCATCTAACTGTTGGCCTTGCAGGATCTCCAACCACACCATTTTGGAACTGTTGACTGGCCTTTTATTTTCCCCATAATATTTATTGCACTAACCTACAGTTTTTAAAAAAGTTAACAGATGAGTAACGTTTATGCAAAAGTCATTTTACCTTCCCGTGTATATTAATAATTTGAAATTATTTTCCACATTACATAGAAGAAAATCTGTGTACAGTTCAAGTATGATCCTATGGATCATAAAATTATGATCATAAATGTATGTGTCCTAAACTTACAAAACTTTCAAGCTATGAGTGGCCTTGCAATTTGGAGTCTTCTGAAGAGGAAGTAGAGCACCAGGCAGGTTAGGAGCCTTCCCCATAGTCACACCCGTAGTTTCTAGAAGAATTGGAACTTGAACCCAGGTTTCCAGCATCTTAGGGCTCTTTCCCACTCACCAGACTGTCTGCTAGGCTGTCTCCTTTATGCTGAAGGTTGAAATAGTTTCCATGTGCAGAAGACAACATTCAGTCACCAGTCCTCTCCACACAGATGGTAACAGAGTCATCACCATTCAGCTGATAAGCCCCAGGCTCTTCTCACCAGAGTAGATGTGTTTACCTTTACTGAGGAGACTGCCTCTTGGCACACTGCCTTTGCTTCAATGCTTGAATCAAGGCGAGGTCTTTATAGGAAGGTTATTAGCAGTGCTTGCACCAGCAGCATCTTTTTGTGGAATCAGTGTGGTCTAGTCTAAAGACTCTGGTGCGCAATGTCCCAGGAGCTAGTCTCACTTCTCAGATATGTGACTTTAGACAACTTGTTCAACCTCCCTGGCTCCATATTCCTATAGCTATCAACGCGAGTAGAATTGGACCTGTTTCTCTTATCTCTCAGGTCTGCTGTGAGGCTAAGGTGAGATAATATGTATGAGAGTGCCTTGAACAAAAGACCATTTGTACAACTATGAGGCATAGCATTATGACTAAATCAATACCGTAATTACGTGCAAACTATTGACTAGGGACATGCCAAGGAGCATAGGACTCAGCTGCTTTCTTGAGCTGTATTCTAGCTGAATAGAAAGACAGTTGACACTATAAAGCTGGACGTGAGTGATTGTAGTGTATGAACTACAGATGGGGGGGGCATGACAGAAAGGCCAAAAATGGATTCCTGGAGAAGAACTGCATTGAAAACTGTGCTTTGGGATGTCATTGGCAGGGGAATTAGTGAAGCAAGAAAGCAAGAAGTATGTTATGAGGACTGAAATCGTCAAATGTCCTGAAAGCCTACTTTTCAAGATGTGGAAAGTTCAAGTAGCACTAAGAGGTTATTGATTGCTTTCCCTGCTTCCCTACTGCTCTACTGTGCAGAAAGATAATCAAAACACGTGTCTCATGAAATCAAGGCTAAGTGTGACTGTTAATAGCTGAGTAAATTACAGGTAGTTTAGGCTGAAAAAAAATAATAGTAGTAGTATTCCAAGATTTCAATGAGATGATGTGTGGTAATCAGCATAGCTCCTGATGCATGATTAAGACTAGCAACACTAGATTTATCTCTATCACCATCATCAATTTTCCATTTTCCATTGATGACAAGGGTTAATTACATGCACCTTGAAATTTGTCTGACGTTAATTGTGTGACCATGGCCAGGATTTGATACCTTCTTTCTTTTCAGTTTTCTGGTCTTTAAGATGGGGATTTTAGTAGTGCCAACTTCAAACGACTGTCATAGGGACTAAATATCTTAATCAAGTAAAGTGTTTATCACAATGTTAGTACATTGTTAACACTCAGCTGATATTAGCTACTATAATTATTATCATCAGTTAATCAGTAATGTGACATAGTTGCATGACAAATCAAGGAAATTGAGAAAAAATATAGAAAAGTATAGCCAGTCTTCCTACTCAGTACTCAATATCTTGTTATCAGTTTGGAAGTCACTTGTTAAAGTAAAATTTCTTTAATGTAACTGAAATTTTATGTTTTTACCAGCGCATGATTGCTGTTGTTGTGTCGAGATAATAAGATAAGAAAAAAAGTATGGATTTGGGAGACAGTCCACCAGACACTTAACATGTCTGTGGAAGCAGAATATCCCCCCAAAACATACACACATCAGACATGAGAACTACATGTTCATATGTAAAGAACTTACAGTTCAAAAGAGAAAGGAAACCAAAATAAACTATCAAAAAAGCATATTTCATGTAAAGTGGTTGGAATTGGCAGCGTGTATGTAGAAACCTGTACCACATATATTTTAAAAGAGTTGTCGGATCTGTAATCAGATTGGTGACTACCCTAGTTGTCATCACAGAGCCTCCATCCAGTGCTGATGGAAGCAGATGCAGAGATCCAAGCACTGGCCTGAGTTCCAGCAGTCCAGTTGAAGAGAGGAAGGGGAGATTATATGAGCAAAGGGGGGAGGCAAGATCATGACAGGGAAACCCACAGAGACAGCTGACCTGAGCTTGTGTAGCTCAAGGACTCTGGACCGAAATCTAGGGAGTTGGCATGGGACTGACCTTGGCCCTCTGAATGTGGGTGACAGTTGTGTAGGGTGGTCTGTTTGTGGGGTCCTTAGCAGTGGGATCAGGGTCTGTCCCTAAAGCATGAGTTGGCTCTTTGGAATCTATTCACTATGGTAGGATGCCTTGTCAAGTCTTGATGCAGGGGAAGGAGTTTGGTCCTGCCTCAACTTGATATGTTATGATTTGTTGACTCCCATGGGAGGCCTTCTGAATGGAGGAGGAGGAGTAGGTGTTGGGGTAGAAGGGAGGTGAGGGAAGGGAACAGGAGGAGAGAAGGGAGGAGAAACTGGTATGTGAAATAAAAAAAGAGTGGTTAGAAAAAGCCTCACTGAGGTGATCTGAGTTGAGCCTTGAAGTAGGTGGTAGAGTGAAGCATGCAACCACCTCAAGAGAAAAGGTTGTAAGCACAAAGAATAGGCAGGACTCTGTTCTCAAATCAGACAAATGCTTATCATTTTGGAGAGTACCTAGATGTCTGTGTTGCTGGAGCAAATTTAAAGAATGAAAGGGTAATGGGATAGGAGAGTAGACAATCCCTCAGACCGAATGTTTTAGGGCTTTTGAGTTAATGTGGTTACTGTTTTCAGAAAGGCAGGAAGAAATGGAGAAGGTCCTTCGAATAGGAGCTTGAGTTGACATGTTTCAGTCATCTGCCCCTCCTCTAAGCAGTAGGATTCTAACCCCCAGTTGGCCAATACTGAACAATTGAACAATAATAAATGAGATAGAATTCCAGAAAGTCCTGCAATGCTGCCCTTAACACTCTGTGGACTGCAGAAAGCGGGCTCATTGTACAGAAAGGAATCATGTCACAGCGACTAGGGGAAAAGAAATGTAGTCCCTGGGAGCTTAAAGGACAATTGTGCCACTGGCTTCAGTTCATGCAGCTAGGATTTGAAACTCTCTTACCTTATCAGCCTACCCAGTCTCCAACAAGACCTTTTCAGAGTCAGAAAAAGTTCAAGACCAGCCTGGTCTACAGAGCTAGTTCCAGGACAGCAGGGTCCAAAGCCACAGAGAAACCCTGTCTCGAAAAACCAAAAAAAAAAAAAAAAAAAAAAGAAGAAAAACTTTCTGACAGGCTTATTGTACAACCTGTCTTCTTGCCACCACTGGGTGGCAAGCAACCCAAGAAAAGGGCAAAAGGACATATCTTCTATACGAAAGCAGGAGAGTTGTGAAGGCAAGCGAATGCCCTGTGTACAATAGTTCTGCTTGACAGGCGCCAAGTCTCTTCCAAATCTTTTCCTGCCATGGGCTGATTTTTACTATGTTTTGTCTTGTTTTTTCCCCATCTTCTGTCTCTTCTCAGGAGGTGCTACATTTTTTCAGTGATCCTCTAAATATTTGCTGTTTAGCATTGAATGAAGAGATCCTGGGGAGGAATGTGGAAGGCTGCACTACAACAATTTCTCCCGTTTCGAATCTAGAAATGATACTTTAATTAATCTGTCCTAAATGGTAGTCAGTTTCCCAGCCAAATCTGCTACCTTCATTAAACTGTTGGCTCAGATTTGGCATTTGTCGGTCCAGTCAAAGCTTTGGTTGCTTGGTCAGTTTCAATGTAAGCTTCTTCTGAGACACTGTCCTTTCTTCTAGTGCCACAAAATGGAGTTTTAAGGTTTTTGTTGAGTACTTTTCTTTATCTTATTTAAAATTTACCTTTTTAATTTTAGCCCCATATCTCAGCCCATCTGAGTTCACTTTGAATCTCAATTTTGTTCTTCAACGTATTTGATACTCTGCCAGCTTCGAGTCATCTTCAGACGTGGTAAGTACATTTTATATATCACTTAAATTATTAATGAAGTTGGAAAAACCCTGTGGTCCTTCTCTAGAGACCTTTCTACTGGTTGCCACCTATGCTGTGGGTAAAATTCTTTAATCAATTGCCACTCCATTGGGCTATATTATAGTCTGGTTAAGACATTACTGTTTTATTGTAGTTCATTCATGGAAAAATCATAGGAGAAAATTAGCAAATGCATTACTGAATCCAACATATGAGCACTGGCAGTGTTAAAAAAGACAAGATGGATAAAGATAATCTAAGGTGGAGGTTTTGCTTGTTTGTTTCGTACAATGGGAATACGAGTATGTTTTCTAATTATAAATGTATACGGGTTTGTTATAAAGGTCAATAGCATACACTGAAAGTGAAAGTCCATATATCATTCTGACACTCTGCTAGATATATTTGGCCAGTTTGATGAATTTACGAACATTCATTCCTCCCACCCAACATATTTTGGGAACATCTTTTGTCAAAACACATAGTTTTACTTTATTTCCAAAATACAATATTATTGTTTGTGACTCTTTCATATTTTTTGGTCTCACCAGCCTCATATTGATAGGCATTTAGATCATTGACAATTAGTCTTGTTACACATACTATGGTGAGATGAACTTTCTTTGTTGGCTTGATGAGTAGTGCTGGGGACCATTTCTACCTAAGGAAGAAAAAACTAAGCTTGAAAAGCTATCAGTTTACTGGCTTATCATGAGCCAACTTACTTGTCATCAGGGGTTGAATTGGACAATGTATTCTTTGTTGTAACTTGGAGTGGGGTTGTGAATATTTTTGATATTTTTTATTCTTTGATTAAGAATTGTATACAATGCATTTTGATCAAATTTACCCCTCCCACAACCTCTCCCAGATCTACGCCTTCCTCCCTACCCACCCATTTGTTCTTTCTTATCTCTTTCTCTATCTTTCTCATTTAAAAAACTCATGAAGTCCAGTTTGTGTTTACCAATTACTCTGGGATGTCCAACTCTGGAATGTGGTCAATATACTAGATGATACACTATTAAAGAAGACTGACTCTCCCTCTCTCCCAGAAGTCATCAAATGGCAATAGCTCTGCAGTTATGGGTGGGACTTTATGCCTACTTTCCCTTCTCCATGTTGGGATTATTTTGGCTTGAGTTTATGCAGGTCTCGTGCATGCTGCCATAATTGTTGTGATTTCATATGTGCATCTGCCCTGGTGTGTACAGAAAACAGTGTTTTCTTTAAAAAATCTGCCACCTCTGCCTCTTATAATCATTCTGGCATCCCCTTCTATTAACTTACCCTGAGCTTTTAGAGTAAGGTAGAAGTCTCACTTAAGGCTGATCCCGACAAAGTCCCGTATTCTGTACACATTGGTCAGATGTGGGTGTTGGTGTTCACTACTATCTGCTGTAAGAAGCTTCTCTGATGAGAGTTGAATGAAAGAGGTTTTGAACAGTTAAGTACTTTGTGATGAATATCCAAGTGATAAATAATTTTGACAGGAGGCTACAGGTCCCAACTGATACAAGTGATATGATTAAAGACACCGAGGGCAGACCTGCCTTGCAAATGAACGTTCTTCCCCATCATGTACCCCCAACTCCAACCATGTGGGGCCATTTTCTAGCCTCTTCATGATGCCCTTCTCTCTAATCTTGTGTGTATGGCCTGTTCACTGTATACATGTACTTCTTGACAATGTAAGTGTCATCTGTTGCGAATTCTTGTACCTCTAAAAGCACTCATGTTTGACCATCTGATCTGCAACTACCTAGTTCTGTGACTTGAGACAAATCATCTATCCTATCTGGCCCTAGATATCCTCATCTATAGAATGCACATTTCCCTAAGTAATATGTGTGAAAACACCTTGCTTAACGATTAAGCACTCAGTGAATGCTAGCCACTGCTATTGTCATTATCATGGCATGTCATATTCTGTACAACATTGAGTTGTGATGGAGACTAAACTGGACTCTGTGCAAAGCGCATGACAGTGCTCAGCAGAAGGTGTCAAACAAAAGAGCAGTTACTGATATACTTGTTTTCTCTTCTGTCACTTTTATGTGCTTTCATGTCTTAATCTTACAAAAAGCAGAAAAGAGTCAGTATTGCAAATTAGTGGAGTTCTTAAAATTTACATGAGTAAATGATGCTATTACTTTTTT
>NW_004949190.1:545178-548861 GCF_000317375.1 Microtus ochrogaster
ACCTCCTGAGACTGAGAAGCTTCTGTAAAGCAAAGGACACTGTCACTAAGACAAAAAGGCAACCCACTGACTGGGAGAAGATCTTCACCAACCCCGCAACTGATGCTATTACTTTTTAAAGAGTCTCTTTCAGATTAGATTGTTGGCTAGGTAGATAACTCTTTTTCCACTACCTGATCAACTAGGAAGGCCCAGGCAAGTCAGAGCATGCAGATTCCAACCTCTGAAGCCACTGATCATAGAATAAACTGTGTTCTGAAATGGTGAAATTTTCTGGAATCACTGGCCATCTATGTGAGATTGGCTGAACAGGATGGACTTGTATGCCACTATAAGACTTCTGCTATCTAGATACCAGGGAAAATTCTTAGCCATTAGCTCAGTTCAGGCTCTTAGACTATCAAAATAACCTCCTGGGTTCTTTCTGCATTTGCTGATGCCTTTATGCAACACAGTAAATCAGATCACATCATCCTCAAAGATCTCACAGTTCTCATCTCATGAAGTAAGATATCTTTTTAGTTTGCATGGTTTACTGAGCCCAGCATAATGTGGTTCCTGTGTACCTTTCTAATCTCATCTTGTCCTTCTCCCTTTTTCCTTCTTTGTACCACCCACAATAACCTTCTGTTCTGAGAACACACCAAACTCAATTGTACTCTAATGATTTCACTCTTATTCTGACCCTCTGCCAGGAACTGAACCCCCTCCTGGCCCCAAATTGCCTGTCCCATTGTTTTTCCTCCAAGTTTCCATATAAATGATGGCATCTCAGAATAAGATTAGGTCTTTCTTGTGTATTTTTTTTCAGTAGGTTCTCATGTTTACAGTTAGTTTCAAACACAATGATGCTCAGCCTTCCTTGCTCCGACCTGACAGCTAAAGAGCCAGCATAGGACCAAACTAGGCCCTCTGAATGTGGGTCACAGTTGCATGGCTGGGGCAGACTGAGGGGCCACTAGAAGTGAGACTAGGATTTATCCCTACTGCTTGTACTGGCTTTTTGGGAACCCATTCTCTTTGAAGGGATACCTTGTTCAGCCTAGATATAGTGGGGAGGGCCTTGGTCTTGCCTCAAAACAATGTTGACTTCCCAAGGGAAGCCTTACCCTCTCTGAGGAGTGGATGGTGGTAGAGTAAGAGGAAGGTGGAGGGAACAGGAGGAGGGGAGAGAGTGGGAACCGTGGAATTGGGATAGATATGTAAAATGTGAAAACATAGTTTTTTTTAAAGAAAAGAAAAAAAAGAATCACTTGGAGAACATCAAAAATAAAACTATGACCAGAGCCCTTCCAGACCAAGTAAGGCAGAATTTTGGAGGGTGAATTCTAGGCATCTGTATTCGCAAAGACTTCCTACTGCGATTTGAACAACCAGCCAAGGTTGATGGCCTCCATTATGGTCAATCAGTCTGTTTCTTTGCTGCTTAGTGCTTACATCAAGCTACAATTAGTTTATTTTATCCAATTAATCAGTAAATATTTATTGAGTCGATACTGCCTGCCAAGTATTACTGAAAACACAGGGATTAAAATAGTGAACATAAGTGAATGAAAACCCTAAACTTCATAAAATATCAATTTTAGTAAGAAAGGTCAACAATAAACAAGAACAGTTATTCATTCAGTATTGTATTTGTGATATTACTGACTAAATCAATAAGACATAGTATGGAATATGTGATGTTTTATACTGAATATTCGTATCTTTCCACAAATTTGATGTGGGATTCCCTTCTGTATGCTGTGAATACCATTGGTTAATAATAAAGAAGCTGTCTTGGGCCTGTGCAGGGAATAGAGGTAGGTAGGGGAAAACTAAACTGAATGCTGGGAGAAAGAAGGAGGAGTCAGGGAGAAGCCATGTTGCCCTGCCAGAGCCAGATGGAACTTTATCCTATAAACCACTGCCTCGTGGTGATACACAGATTAATGGAGTTGGGTTAAATTAAGATGTAAGCGTTAGTCAATAAGAAGCTAGAACACAAAGAAAAACATATAGGCATCCTCCTGAATATTAACCTTCATCAGGTGATGAAAGGAGACAGAGACAGAGACCCACATTGGAGCACCAGACAGAAATCTCAAGGTCCAAATCAGGAGCAGAAGGAGAGAGAGCACGAGCAAGGAACTCAGGACCATGAGGGGTGCACCCACACACTGAGACAATGGGGATATTCTATCGGGAACTCACCAAGGCCAGCTGGCCTGGGTCTGAAAAAGCATGGGATAAAACCGGACTCACTGAACATAGCAAACAATGAGGACTACTGAGAACTCAAGAACAATGGCAATGGATTTTTGATCCTACTGCACGTACTAGCTTTGTAGGAGCCTAGGCAGTTCGGATGCTCACCTTATTAGACCTGGATTTAGGTGGGTGGTCCTTGGACTTCTCACAGGGCAGGGAACCCTGATTGCTCTTTGGGCTGACGAGGGAGGGGGACTTGGTTGGGGGAGGGGGAGGGAAATGGGAGGCGGTGGCGGGGAAGAGACAGAATCTTTAATAAATAAGTAAATTTTAACAAAAAGAAAAAAGAAGAAGCTAGAGCTAATGGGTCAAGCAGTGATTTAAATAATACAATTTCTGTGTGATTATTTTGGGGCCGAGCAGCTGAGAAATGAACAAGCAACCTCCTTACGACACAAATTCATAGGTTGAAATCCAAAGCCAAAATGTGGTGGAATTTA
The DNA here is from genome assembly GCF_000317375.1 of Microtus ochrogaster. NCBI lineage: Eukaryota > Metazoa > Chordata > Mammalia > Rodentia > Cricetidae > Microtus > Microtus ochrogaster. The sequence continues at coordinate 547,869 of NW_004949190.1, forward strand.
GAGATTGGATTTGGAGAAAATAATTATGCTTAAATGAGGCCACAAGAATGGGGCATTGGCTTGATGGGATTAGTGTTCATCCAAAAACTGCTGCCACTAGGGAGACGTCTCCCTTCCCTTCTCCTGATAGGGGAAAGGGCACACATGTGAGCCTTGAATGCATTGGTACTGCTGACAGTCCAAAATAAAGGTTTCAAAATGAAGTCTTACTTGTCTGCATCTTGATTTTGGATTTTATACCCTTGAAAACTCTAATAAATGCATTTATATTTAAGATTTTTAGTCTATAGTATTTTGCTATGTCATCTTAAATTGACTAAAGCATTTAGTATCTTAGATTATAAATTCTGAGAAGAAAAAATAAAAAAAATGGAGATAAGATAATTTTTTGGAGAGATAGAAGTTTGGAACCAGTGCCCTAGGCAGGAGACTATTGAGTAAAGACTATTGAGGAATGAGAAATCAAGATTGGTATCTATCTGGACATAGATTATGTATAGGTTTTGATGTTGGGTCATATCTTATGCAACTGAGGAACTGTAAAGGAATAGTGTAAGTATATTTGAGAACAAGGATAAGCATAGTGGGAGATAAATTTGGAGAACTGAAGTGATGCTGAGTTATTTGGGGCTTTTAAGGTTGCTTTAACACCTTTGGCCTTTACTAAGAGGTAATATCATCCAACAGAAAATGGCTATCTTAGTTATGGTTCTGCTGTTATGATTAAATACAATGGCCATTAATATCTTTTGGATGAAAGGGTTTATTTATTCTTATACCTTGTAGTCCATTATGTAAGGGACACTAGGTTCCTCAAGGCTGGAACCTAGAGGCAGTAACTGAAACAGTGGGTGTGGAAGAATGTTGCTTACTGGCTTGTTCTTCATGGCTTGCTCAGCCTGCTTTTTTTTTTTTTTTTTTGGTTTTTGTTTTTCGAGACAGGGTTTCTCTGTGGTTTTGGAGCCTGTCCTGCACTAGCTCTTGTAGACCAGG
>NW_004949190.1:548961-567170 GCF_000317375.1 Microtus ochrogaster
TTTTTTTTTTTTTTGGTTTTTGGAGACAAGGTTTCTCTGTGGTTTTGGAGCCTGTCCTGGAACTAGCTCTTGTAGACCAGGCTGGTCTCGAACTCAGCCTGCTTTCTTATACCATCCAAGACCACCTGCCAGGGTAGCACTGCACTCATTGACTTGGCTCCTAATGAGCCTGTCCTACCTATGGTCACCATTATTCAATAAAATAGACCAAATATCTGTTCATGGGGACAATCTTGAGGAGACTCTCCTAAATTGAGGTTCCCTCTTCCCAAATTACTCTAACTTGTGTGAAGTTGATAAAAAACTAACCATCACAGTAGCATAATTTCATGTGGATTTGAATTAGCTCACTATGTCTTCTGTGTTGAGAATATACAGAACAAAGGATGGAACCATCTGGAAAACTAATGTAGATAAGAGAGAATTGTGCAATGGAGTAGACTGGTACTGATGTTACATTAGAAGTTGTGGCCTGTGTGGCTTGGGTCCTGGAACCCTGGCTAGGGGCGACAAGGGAATGACGAAAGGACAGGTACGTAGAAACTCATATGGCAAAGCTGGGATCACTACCACTACTTCAGTCGCTTGGATCCTCAACATGTTTATTAAGATACCACATGGTGGGGGGGGGTTAACTGTCTCAATAGGAAACCTCTGCAGGTGGTCTCTATAAGCTAGGGATCTAGGCTGTGAACATCCAGGGAAAGAAGCTGCAGTTGCTAGTCTTCACACACACTGATCAGTCATCCATAAACCCTTTTACTTGGATCCTTGGGAATAGCTTTGCACACCCCTCTTGAGTCTGGCCCATATGGGTAATGACTGTGCCCATTATGTTTGAGTTCCTGGGGTCTTTGACAGGCCATGCCCACATCAAAGTATTCATTTACTCCCTGACACAAATAAATGATAAGAAAGTCAATGATAAATGGTAAAATTGCATATGATGGTTAGAATTTTGTAACAAGACATCAAGTTTGAGACAAAGTATACATCCCAAGAAGGAAAATGAGAAGAAACAAGAAAAGGAAGTAAACTACCAGAGAAGGTGATTCAAGGAAGAGAGGGTGGCCACTAACTGAATTAACAACATTGAATTGTTGTTAGTGGTGTAGTTAGTGTAGACAGTGGTGTCTACAAGGACTAAGAGTTAAGCATTGCATTTTGTGTCATGGGGTTCACTGATACACTTGTTCTGAAGAGTGATTTCAGTGAGGTCAAGAGATGAGAGAAGGAAATAATTTGGAGACAATGGTAAAAATATATACATTTTTTGTTGGTCACTTTTCTATAACCAAATACCTGAAAAGAACCAATTTAAGGAACGGGGGGGTATGTTGCCCCTACCAATTGAGGATATGCTATAGTTCATCATTGTGAATAAGAAGCCAGAGGCATCTGGTGACTTTACATCTGAAATCAATAAGCAGAGAAGTTGGGCTAGTCTATAAAACTACTAGGCCTAACCCAGTGACCCATTTCTTCTAGCAAGGAACTATCTCCTAAAGGGCGTGCAGCCTTATAAAACAGTGCTATCAGCTGGGGCCTAATTATTCATACATATGAGCCTGTGGGTGACAATTCTTGTTCAAAACATAGCAACTACCTCTGGACACCCTAAGCTTTTAGCCATCTAATGAAACAAAATACATTCATTCTAAGTTTAAAATTTCTCAGTCTTTATCAAGCACAACATTGTCCTAAAATCCAGGCAGTTTCATAAGTATGAGCCCCTATAAAACCCAATTACACATTTCCAACATACAATACCACAGAGTAAACATTTCCATTCCAAAGCTGAAAACAACGGGTACATAATCCATTGAACATGAGAAGTATAGCTGGGGCTTAGAGCCTTCAACCCTACTGACTAGTGTTTATGATACTGGAAGGGACTCCAAACACAGTCAAAGGAGAAAGATGAACATCAACCCAGTTACAAACCCTGAGATCTAAACTGCTGAGCTTCTTGAAAGATATGCTGGTGCAATAGTGGCACAAAAGTTGTGTATCTTTTGGGGGTACCTAGCTAACTGAACTATAAGCTGATTGAAATTAAAGCCCACTCCATGAGATGGAACCCATCCCTGACACCACCTGGGTAGCCGAGAACCTGAAACTTGATAGGCCTTTGACCTAGGGGAAAACAAAATGATACTGTTCTCATAAAAGAACAGAGCAATGCAATGATTTCTAATGCCATTCTTCTATATTCATAGATCAATATCTTGCTCAGTCATCATCAGAAAAACTTCCTTATTCAGTAGAAAGGAACAAATACATAGACCCACTTCTGGATAATGTTTAGCATGAGAGATCTTAGAACACCCAGTCCTAAATGGAATGTCTTCATCAAGTCCCTCCCCTCAGGACTCAGGATACTTTGTGGAAGAGAAGGAAGAAAGATTGTAAGAACCAGTGGAGACGACAGATACCACGGAAATAAGACCTTTTAACCACAGCAGGACTGATGCACATATGAATTCACAGATACTGTGGCAACGTACACAGGACTTCCATAGATCTAAGCCAGATAGGGCTCCAGTACTGAGAAGAGAAGTAAACACAAGCCCCAATTCCTAACACAGAAGGTATATACAACTGACAACAATTAGCAAAGGAGCAATTAATTTTCTCCAATGGAGTCTCATAGGCTATACAAACCACACTTAAGGGCAGGCTCCATGCCCAGCAGTAGATGGCCAATGCAAAACAAACTCTTGGAGCTATAATGTTTTGTCTAGGCTATTTTTAAATTATAGTTATTTTTCTTGTATAATGTATCTTCCAATATTATTTTTATGGCTCTTCTGTGCATGTAAATGTGTGTGTCTTAGTATCTATATGTGTTTCTTATGCTTTTTCTTTGGCTCTTTTTTCTATTTATTTGCTTTTTTGTCATATTCTGGTTTGTTTTCATTTTATCTTATTTTGTTTCATTATAATTTTTAGATGCCTGTTTGTATTCTTTTTAAGCATTTATTTAACTTTATTTTATGTGCATTGGCATCTTGGCATCAGATCTCCTGGAACTGTAGTTACAGACAGGTGTGAACTGCCATATGGGTGCTGGGAATTGATCCTGGGTCCTCTGGAAGAGCAGCCAATGCTCTCAACCACTGGACCATCTCACCGGCCCTGCCTGTTTGTATTAAAACCGGACTTACATAGCAGACAATGAGGACTACTGAGAACTCAAGAACAATGGCAATGGGTTTTTGATCCTACTGCACATACTGGCTTTGGGGGAGCCTAGGCAGTTTGGATGCTCAACTTACTAAACCTGGATGGAGGTGGGCGGTCCTTGGACTTCCCACAGGTCAGGGAACCCTGATTGCTCTTTAAGCTGATGAGGGAGAGGGACTTGATTGGGGGAGGGGGAGGGAAATGGGAGGCGGTGGCGGGGAGGAGGCAGAAATCCTTAATAAATAAATAAATTAAAAAAATAAAAAAAATAAAAAAAGAGAGAGAGAAAGGAAGTGTGTGGAGTTTGATGTATGGGAAACTGGGGAAAAACTGGGAGGAGTTAGGGGCAGGGAAAACATAACCAGAATATATTGTGTGAAAAAACTATTTTCAATTTTAAATAGAAAGGAGCAATGTGGACATAACAAGGTAAAGGTCAATCAAAAGCAAGACTGAAGTCCAACAGGGCAAACAGCAAATTTAAGAGTCTTATGGTGCTCAGGATGGAATTATCTTGCTTTTAAAGGTCTTAGGTAGTTCTTGCCTTCTAAATCTATTGCCTGCAGCATACAGTCTTCATCTTGAACTGACTCCACTCCTTGCATGTAACTTCCTTTGAGGGAAACCCCATGGCCCTAGTAACTGACATCTTGGAGTTAATGTTGCAACTTAGGGTTCATTTTCAAAGCCTCTTGCAAGGGTCTGGATAGGTAGCTCAACAGTTAAGAGTACTTGTTGCTCTTCCATAGGATCAGCGTTCTATTCCTAGCCCCCACAAAGTGGTTTACCGCTATTTGTAACTCTAGTTGCAGGAGATCTGATGCCCTCTTTTGAGTTCTGTGGGCATCAAGCATGCATATGATTCACAAATACATACATGCAGGAAAGTGCACATGAAACAAAATGACTTGGTCTAATAAAAATGCTTCATGCAATAGCCTTTCAGAGGCCCCTTGAAAGGTTTCCAATTCTGCCACATGTTGTCTGACCAAGCTCTCTGGAACTGTGAAACAAGAACCCACAACCCAACCAATCTTGCATTTTTTATGTCTGAAAAATTAGTAACACATGGATGATGCTGTCAAGTTATATTGCCAGACTGGGATGTAGTTTGATGCCCTTGGACCACAGCTATATATGGCTGTCTTTGTATGTCTTGATGGCTGAATCTGGAAAATCGTTTTCTTAAGCAGTTGTTTTTGAGCAAAGAAGTCTTCTGTCACTTCTGAGTTCAAGAATTATTCTTTGAAATAAACACTCAGCTTCACAAGTTGAAGGTACGATGCTCAAGGTCTTGCCCTTAGTGCATCGTTCTTACTGCGCCAGTGCAAAGCAAAAGATTTCTCTTTTGTCAGGCTAACGTTTTTAACTTTTATGAACTTTTATTCAGCTTTAAACATTCTCCTGCTTTTTCCCTTCCCTGAATGCATCTTGCTTTGCATCCTTTTACTCCATTGGCTACTCTATTTCACTGCAGAGCAGTTAGCCCATTGCAGCCGGAATGCTATCCTGACTTGAAATATTTTCCACAGATGACATCATTGTGTCCTTGGCATGAAGTTCATTAATTTATAATTCATTGTCACTCAGGTTTTTTTTTAGGAGAAGGGCCAAATGAAACCAGATTATTTGCCAAAATATAATATGAATGGACTCTAACTCACTTTCCAAAATCTTATGAGACATGCTTGCTCTATCTTTATTTCTTTGGTTCTTTAGAGTACTACCAAAATAGCCCACTAAACTCTACTTTCATGATTATAGGACTTTTCTAGCCTACATTTCAAACTCTTACACATTCACCTCACAAGTGATTTCCACTAATCTATGATCTACTTTGTCAGATTTATCGCAGGAAGTCCCTACTTCACAGTACCAGTTTTCTCTATTACTTAATTTTCTCATTGTGACCAAATACCAGACAAGAGGAACCTAAGGGAGAAAAGATTTATTTTTGGCTTATATATAAAGGGGATACTACAGTTAATCATTGTGGGGGAAGACATAGTGGAAGAAATTTGTGGTGGCTGGTCACATTGCATCTGATATTAAGAAAGAATCAACAGGAAGTGGAATCTGGCAATAAAGCCTCAAGGCCCACCTACAATGAACAATTTCCTCTAGTGATGATCTACCTTCTAAAGGTACTGCAAACTTCCCAAATAGTGCCACAAGCTGGGGACTAAGTATTCAAGCACATAATCCTATGAGTAACATTTCACACTCAAACCACAACAACCTCATTAGGTAAAGAAAATAAGATGACTGTTCTAAGGACAATTTTATTAACTATTTTTTTCTGGGATAAATAATAATCTAATGAAATCCAGCTTCTCATGTAACAATTTAAGCTTTTTAAAGATGGGAACAAGTCGGACACCTCAGATACCTTCCATGGTACCCATGTGAGGCACTCAATACATGCTTTTTAGGTGAGGGAATAATCAAAAATGAAGAAATGACTACGTGAAAGTAGGTGACAAAACCCCATGTAAGAATACAGTGTCAGATGAGCTGGGCTGCCAATTGCCTTTCATTTCAGTTGTTATACTCCAACTGATGTTATACTTCAGTTGATGTACTAAAATTGTTTCAGTCCAAGGAAGCATATGGATTGATTGACATGACAAAATTCTCTTTGTGAAGAAGGCATGGTGTATTTTATAACGTCATCCATTCCTAGGATTAGATAGGCTGTTGGCGTTTAAGAACTGGGTGATGTCAGAAATCTGCCAAAAGAGAAATCTCTCTGTGTAATCATAACTTTCTGGGTTTTGTCTGTGTGTGGTGTAGGGCATGTGTGAGTCACGTGCCACATTGGCATCCTGGCCGGTCCCTGCTTGTTGAAAAGTTACTTCATTACATAATTCTGACCACAGTACAGCTAAATCAAAAACTGCCAAGTCAAAAGCCATGGCTACGCTGTCACAGGAAGCCTAGGCACTTGCCTCATCTTAATCATTGTAATGCACAGTCTTCAACAATGTCAGGTGACAAATGGACCCATTGAGACTGTTCCAGAGTGCTCATGACTCAGTTATTTCTGGAGAGACGGAATGGTTCTATGCTCAGCTGGTATAGAGGAGGGATTCACTAACTTCAGAATAAACGGGCCCCTTGGGATTTTGTGATACAGGGTGCTGAAAGAGGGCTTCTTTTCTATGTCATTTCATAGAACCCACCATCTTGTTCCATACTCAGATGCACCTCTGGGCTAGGGCACAGCCAGCAGCATGATCATGTCCTAAGCTTAAAAGAAGTCTGAAAAAAGCATGGGATAAAACCAGACTTGCTGAACATAGCGGACAATGAGGACTACTAAGAACTCAAGAACAATGGCAATGGGTTTTTGATCCTACTGCACCTACTGGCTTTGGGGGAGCCTAGGCAGTTTGAATGCTCACCTTACTAGACCTGGATGGAGGTGGGCGGTCCTGGGACTTCCCACAGGTCAGGGAACCCTGATTGCTCTTCAAGCTGATGAGGGAGAGGGACTTGATGGGGGGGGGAGGGAAATGTGAGGCGGTGGCGGGGAGGAGGCAGAAATCCTTAATAAATAAATATTTTTTTAAAAAAAGGTAGCCCGTGATGAACTGTAGAATTGGAAAAAAAAAGTAAAAAAAAAAAAAGAAGAGACAAAGGAAGTCCACAGTTATTTGACAGAAATCAGAGACATAGTGTTGTCTACAATCTTCTCTTATAACTATCATTGTATCATTTCTTATAAGTCTAAAAATTCACTTCAATCAGCATTAACCTAGTCTCTGAATTGGACCACGTCCTGTGTATTTTTCTAATGTTGTAACCATAATACTGAAATAGTACTCTATTGCTATAGCAATTCTAGTAATAATTGCTACTGTCAGGTATTGAGCACCTACTGTGGGTCAGGCAGCACGCTAAGTATTTTGTATACATTGTTATACTCCTCTCCATAGGGACTTAAAAAACCTGCCTGTATTCTAAGTACGATCATTGTTTTCAATGAATAAAGGCATTCAGTCTACAAAGGGATTCAGTTGAAATTCAAGCCCAGTTTGTCTGACTACAGAATCACACTCTATATGGTTTCCTATAATAACATTGATTGCTTCTAAAAATGTAAATTAGAAAATATCCTTCTTCTTAGGAATTTGATATCACACTTTAAATAAAATTCAACTTATTTCTGGGCCATCAATACCTTGTATAATCTCCACTTTGCTCCACCCTTCCAGCTTACTCTCATCTTTTCCCTCTTTGTCCTCTGTGGACTTGATTCCATAGCAACAACTGTGTGCTGCTTTAACTCAATGTGATAGGTTGGCTTGGGTAGTTATAACTTCACATGGAAAAAGCCTTTTCCGTTCAAAACAATTAGACTACATTGCCATATTTGCAAAAGGTAAGAGTATCCTGTAAATGTTGGTACCAGAGATGTTTGCCGGTCTATCTTTGTGCTCTGTTCCGCTCACTTGATTTGTGAGATCCAAGGAAGTTTACTGCGTCCTAGATCCGGTTCAGCAGCAAGAGTAATGTAGTGCTCAGAGGCCAGTGTGGAACCCAGTTCCATCTTTCACCTTGATGGCATGTATGAGGAAGTACTGTGTCTAAGGCAGTGGGGAAATAGTACACTGACTCAGCAAAGCCATGATCAATGTCTCATTCCTGCTCTCCTCCCTTTTAGGTGGGGAGGTTTTAGATAAAAAGTTTTCACTTTTCTTTTTTAAATTTATTTAACTTATTTATTTTATGTGCATTGGTGTGAAGGTTTCAGTTGCCTTGGAACTAGAGTTATAGACAGGTGTGAGCTGCCATGTGGGTACTGGGAATTGAACCTGGGTCCTCTGGAAGAGCAGCCAGTGCTCTTAACCATTGAACCTTCTCTCCAGTCCCACTTTTCAAATGCTTCAATTTCCTTATCAATCAATGAGAATAATGCCCTCTTCTTCCAAGAGGTTTTTTTTAAAAATAAATATATAGCAAAAGAGATTGTAATTTTGTGAAGCATGTATACAGGCATAATAGTCATGCCTTGTGCCCATTTTAACTACTGTCCTAAGCTCCCCACACTTATTATTGCCAGCAATCTTTAGAAAAACCTGTGAGAGTAGTGTCTCCATTTCACAGAAGAGAAAAATTAGCCAGTTTCTTTGCCATTTCCCAACTGGGAATGAGCTGTCGGAATAAAGACGTTTAAAAATCCCAGGAGCAAAATTCAGGAGGTGGAGCATCACAGTGGATGGGAGGCAAATGCAAGCGACCTAAGGGTGTGGCATATTGGCCTATATTAGGAACAGTGGCAAGCCCAGTGTGGCCAGAGTGAGGTCAGTTTGCCTCACAGCAACCAGCCACAGGGGCAAAATAAGGGAAGTCAAGAAAGGAACTCAAAATAAGAAGCCCCATGTAGTCCTCTGTTCCCAGCAGTCACAAATGAGAGAAATACAAAAGGAAAGAAAGAGCAGGGAAGTGAAATGGTTCAAGTGTTGAATCCCCATCCAATTTGTGGTGAGTAAATAGATCATTATTAAGCACCATAGCAAATTTCTGAGTCTCCTGTGCTTTATTTCTCTCCGAGCATTGAGCTGTAATTACCGATGAATGTGCCCCTGGAACCTCAGCGTGTGACATCATCTTGATCCTGCAGAGTACAAAATCATGAAAACTGTAATCGGCAGACAGAGAATTGAGCTGATTTTTCTTGGACTAATAGGATGAATTCATGAAAAATTCGAAACATTTTTATGTATGCTTGGCTTGTATTTATTAGCAAAATTCCTGAGTTATTCAGTTAGCTTCACTGAATGTCTGGGGTCTGGTAATGAAAGTGCTGTACAGGATACACACAATAATTTTGCATAGAATGCAGAACTTCAACCTTAAGATAAACCTACAAAAGGTAAATTACATGCTATGGGTTTTCCTGGGGGCTTTTTCTTTCTACTCACCACTCAGGCTATCCACTGTATTGGAGACTTATAGACAGTGATGGTGTTTAGGAACACCTCAACCAATTGACATGGGACCAATCATCTTGTCTTTACAGTGCTGTAAATACTGGGTAAGATTAAGTAGGTAGCCATGTGAAAAGTATTACTGTCCTTGCTATGTGCTATCTGGATGTATAAGAAAATGGATTAATACACAGTGTTATTTTATACAAGCAGCCGTTATTCTATTTTTGGAAACAATAGCTGGTGTTACTGTTTTTGAAAAATTTTTATGTGCTAAACACTTTGGCAAATGACTCGTGAATAATATCTTATTTAGTTTATTGAATAACACAACAAGTAGGTATCATTTCCTCTATTACAATGTTGAGTGACATTCAAAGATTTTAGTAACTCATCAAGGATTATACAAGGGAGATGAGCTCTTGTTTCCTAGTTTGCTTTTGTTTTAATCTATGAAGGCAAGCTTTTATTATGTAGCAAAGATAGGAATCAAAGTCTCTCAGTCTTCCTATTTTCATCTTAATAGATCTGGGCTTACAGGTGTGTGGCCTTGCTTCCAACTAGGTTCTATGACTCAGTATCTTTTTTTTTTTTTTCGAGATAGGGTTTCTCTGTGACTTTGGAGTCTGTCCTGGAACTATCTCTTGTAGACCAGACTGGCCTTAAACTCACAGAGATCTACCTTCCTCTGCCTCCCGAGTGCTGGGATTAAAGGCGTGCGCCACCACCTGGCCCAAATTTAGTATCTTTATGTATGCGTTGGAGTGTATTTCAAACAGGGCAGACATACAGGGTACACACATCCTGGAAAGACAGATTTGACTTTCAAAGATGGACGGTACTTATTATTCTATTTGCTCTGTATACACAGAGGTGACTATAGAGTAAAACACTTAGGTTAGTGTGGCAGCTCCAGCTTGAATAACTCTTGGTAGAAGGCGTGTACATGAACTATGAGGAGTACTAAGGAGATGTATGATTTTTCTATGTGAAAGGCTGGGCCACGGACAACAACAGTCAAATAGCTCCAATTTGTAGATATATTCAGAGTAGTAATCACCAACTTCACCTCATCTTTGTGTCTGGAAGACAATGAGAGATTGGTACGGTTCACCCACTTCTCTGAACTTAACATCCGCATAAAACCTTGTTCTGCAGACCTCACGGTCGAGGATTCTCTTATCCTTCCGCACCACATCTACACGTTCTCTCAATTCCATGAGCAGTAGGCAGTGAGAAAAAAAGAAACTCCTCATGAGTGATACTACTGCCTGAAGTCGTCATTCTCAGCATGACTCAGAGATCTGCAGACTAAAGCCACCCAATACACACTACCAGACCCAGTAATATATGCTTTGGCACATCTTCTAAATCATTAGGATCCACACTTACCTTCAGAAAGCACGGTCTAGCCCGACAAGCAGAACTCTGAATGCTGCAGACATCAATATGCACATGGCTCATCAACTCTCAGACCCAGAATAAAGCATAGATTGTCTCATGGAGAAAGAATTGGAAAAAGACTGCAACCTTGAGCTAGAGCAGCAGAGCAATGTCACCTTCAAATGCATATGACACTGATGGATAAGTGTACAGAGATTGGGAGCAAGGGTGTCATCAGTTCTTGTTAATCTGGACCTGCATCAGAGAATGTAGCTTTGCAAGCTCAGCAGCCTCCCAGGAGCATGCCAGTTCCTCTATGAAGGCTGCAGTCCCTGATGGTAAGGACACTGCAGTGTGGAACTCGGGGTTGTGAAGGAGACTAAGAATAACCTACTCCGTTGTATACCTCTGCCACGTCCCTGGCTACACATGCCTGAGTGTTTCAATAATTCAAGGCTATTGTCATAGTGTGCTCAAGTTCCCGTTAGGCAGAATAGCAGCGACAAGGGACAAGTGGAAATGTATATAGAAATTGCTATAGTAACGCAAAGCTAACATTATTTTCCTAGAGCCAATACTGAGGGAAACACAAAGCCAAGAACAATGAGCTTTAACTATGTGAGATCAGGGAAGATTTCACAGACGGGGTGCCAGTTGAGATGGATGAACTTTCTGAAAGGGGAAATTTGAAAAATAGCAAGTAGCATTGCTCCCGAAAAAGAGAATATCATGACCCAAAACGTGGAGGCATGAAAATGCAGGGGGAATCACTTATGCAAATTTTCTGACAGGTGAAGCTACGGGGAAACATTCTGAGGTGAGGCTACAAAGCTTCAGGTGCTACCTCCATAATTTTCCTTAAAAACTGATGTTCAATAAGCTATTCAGCATCTATTGGTCATTGTTTTCCTACCTGGAAATTGGGAATTCCGAAACACATTTCACATGGTTGAGAGACTGAGGAAAGGAGGTAGTGACATGATCTAGCTAATGCAGATCTTGTACACAGCACGCACTCTAGCACAGCTACCTGACTTCGTATGTTACAGCAAATGGGATGCTTTTCTTGGAACAGTAGGAGTGGGACATGAAGTTGTAGAGGTCATCTTTGACACTAGATTATGGAGTTGGCCTTCAGTTGTTAAACTAAAGATTTGGGGCTTTTTATTCCAAAGGCATACGTTATGTGTTGTGAGAGAACGGATTAGAGCCAGGTCATTGCAGAGAGAACAAGTTCAGAAGCTTCTATATATTAGCTATGTCAGTGGCAGAAAGAGATATGGAGAGACAGAAAGAGAGAGAGAGAATACCCCAAGCCGTCTTGATTTTAGGTTTGCTGAGCCTCAGGTGTATGCATATGAACAGTCTAATAAGAAGAGGATAGTGAAAATTGCTAGTTGGAGAGAAAATTAACCAATCTGATAGTTCTAATATGAAAGGCAACCCTTAGCTTAAGTTAAGGTCTGAGAGAAACAGATCCTCTGAAAATATTTCCTGAAGATGGCCTTTTTGTAAGAAAATTTGGGGCATGTGCAATTCACACATACTTGACAAACTGAAGCACATTCTGTCTTACTGGCAGACACTAAATCTGTAATAACACAGGGAGTCCTCCAATGGAAGAGGTGATTAAAAATTCTAATAGCAATGCACACTGGGTCCTCATTAAGGTATTTTCTAATGCCTGTCTAGGAATGTAAGTGCCCTCCATTTGGACTTTGATGATAACTGGAGTATTCTTTAGTTCCCAATCAAGATGTACACAATTCAAAAACATTCTCAAGACTTGGGCCAGAGGGAATGATCTCATTTGGCACATTATTGAGCTTCTGGAAGGACGAAAGACACTAACTGCTCACAAATATTTTGTCATTGGCTAACTGCAAAGTTGCATCTGTTGGAGCAATACGTTTTAGGAAGCTGGTTCTCTGGAATATTAAAGAATATCAATACATAGTCAAAGCAAGCCAATGTGCCCAACATTGATGAAGCAATTTTCAAAGCAAATGATCTCCTTTCTGCCTTCTCCTTGTTTCCATAGGATACAGACACTTACATATCTGAACGTATACCCTGATAGCAAAGCTTTTTCAAGGAAAGCCTGCTGTCTTTGCCTGCCATGAAACAGATGTTTCAATGGGAGACAGTGCGCAGGGTAATAGCTTCAATGCTGGTATGATGCTTGAGAAAGAGTCCTGTATATACCAGAATAAATATCACAACCTCTGTGCCAGTTCCCTCTAAGATCTATCAAGTTCCCCCTCTATCCATAGGAGCTGAAAACGGAACACATAGCTGGTTGTAGTTAGACTAACCAGTTAAATTGACCCAAATTCTTTCCAGAAATGCAAAAGCCTGCTAGCTCCTGGGATTAGCAGGCTGATATCTGGCTGATATCTGAATTGATTCCCATCTGTATATTACCTTCTGATCCAATGAAGCCCAAGACGGCTACAACTGCTCACCTCAGCAGTTTGTTTTCCAAGGTCATTTGGGAGCAGTCTAATTATGAGAATGGACTTGCCCAATTTTAGGGAAACTTTGCTGCCAGCCCAAAGGGAAATTCGACACTCACCTTATTTGATTTGCTGGATCCTTGGTGTTTTTTAACCCCCGCCCATGCTCTAATCTTTGGCAATTCTAGGTGCTGCAGTCAAATTGCTAGGGTTAGTTTTGTGGCTAGCTCTGCACAGATCATACATCACATTTATTTTTCATAAAGAGAATGTGCTAAACACCCGTGGAGGAAGTAGTGAATTGGAAAATGTTAAAGTTTTGTTTCCAGGAGACAGGTGAAATCAGAAGGCAGTTAGAAAAGATCCAAGGAACTTCTGAGGAAGTTAGTAATGTTCGAGCTCAGACTAAAGGGGACCTAGGGGTCTAGGGAAATTATGCTGAGGGCTTGCCTGCGGATAACAGTTCCTGTCTGTGTGATCCATAGGGTTCACAGAAAAAGTCAACAGTGCAAAATCATTCTCATCCTCAGCTATGCATTACAGCCTACTGGAGAGCTTTAAAATATGTGTGCACACCCGCTTCCCCTCAGAAGTTCTGTCCTTCTTTAAAGATATAAAATCACAAATGCTGGTGAGGATGCAGAGAAAAGGAAACTCTTATACAGTGTTGGTGGAAATGCAAATTAGTACAGCCATTAAAGAAAACACTGTGGGGGTTCCTTAAAAAAACCCTGAAAATAGACCCGCCATATGGTTCAGCTATACCACTACTGAATATATACCCCAAGGAATCTAAGTTAGCTTATCACTGAGACATCTGCACATTCATGTTGATTGCAGCACTATTTATAATAACCAAGATACAGAGTTGGCCAAGATATGCATCATTGGATAAATGGAAGACATGATGCACACACACACACACACACACACACACACACACACACACACACACACACTTTTTTGGTCCAAACAGAATAAAAATCTATGTGAAAAATCTATGGTATGTTCCTCATAATCTCAGGTATTTAAATACTTGACTTTCAGTTGGCAGCACTGTGTGGGGGAGGGCCTGCAAGTGTGGTTTCATTGGAGGAGATATTGTCCCTGGAGTTGGGCACTGAGAGTTTAAAGATGCACACCAATTCTAGTCTGCCCTCTCTTCTTTGTGCTCGAGGTTCAAGATATGAGCCCTCAAATTCTGTTCCAGCTGGCGTGTCTACTGCTTGCTACCACACTTACTTCCCACAAGAGAATCATATCCCCCTGCAACCATAAGCCAAATAAGTCCTTTCTTCTATAAGTTGCCTTGGTTATAGCATGTTATCACCACAATAGAAAAGTGACTAGTATTCCCTGTTTTCTCTAAGCAAGTAGATGGGCCTGGGTGACATAATGTTTAATGGAAGAAGCGGTTATATCTTAATCGGCATGGGTTCAAGCTACATTAGTACTCCTTGCAGGCTCCTTTTGTTGGAAACAAAATCCCCACAAGGGACATCACCGAACCAACTGAAATTTGACAGTTTACTAAGAAATTTGTATTAGAAAATATTATTGGAACGGATAAAAAACTTCCTGAGCAAGGCAACCTGTGCTTTAGTTATGTAAGATTTCTTCTTAGTGTAAACATGTGCTTAAATATTTAGGCATGCAAGGCATGATTTCTGCAGCCAACTCAATTGGATTAGGAAGGAAAAATACACAGAGAGGGCATAATCAAGCAAATATGGCAAATGCTAATGGTGAGTGAATCTCTGTAAGAGACAAACAGAGTTTTGTACTATTTTTAGGATTCTTCTGTTAGCTTATTTTTTGCCAAATAAAAAATTCTTTTAAAAAAATTTCCAGATTCAATAAGGTACAGCCCCAAATTGAAAGCCATTAGAATTGTTTGGAGCCCTCAGGAAAGCAGAAGGGATGGGGGCTGGCTGGTGACGAGCAAAAGGAAAAGCCTCTCTGCGTCATTGCTCTACTCCAATGCTTCTGCTATGGTGATGCCCAAAACTCTCTGAGGTGTGGTTAACAAATTTCAAAGTTTATCATAGAGCTTGGTGGTCTGCCTTTCTTTTTTCTTTCTTTCTTTTCTTGTATCTTTATTCCCATACTAGATTTCCAAACCAGGGTTTCGCTTATGCTAGGAAAGCACCCTCCTGGTGAACTATAATTCCAGCTCAGATTCTGGATCTGTAGGATACTTCCTGGATGAAGCCAATATCACTTTTCCACAGACCACCCTTAAGTAGCAAAGCCCTTCTAATGGATTCCCTTCACTGTGTACCATCAGTCATTGAGTAAGTCAGTCAACACAGGTTTTGAAGCTGCACGTAAAGATATACACATTATATGAGAAATTATCAAAGTGAAGAAGGATGGCTATGCAGAGCTGCAATCTCGATCAGTTCACCATGACAACTCCCCGAGAATCACCTGATCCATTGAACAGAACAGAGTACCCAAACACAACAAGCTTGCAGCAAATGGAAAAGGGCACTAATTGTTCTCATCAAAAGCAGGCAGAGGTCCTAGGAAAACAGCTCTCCCTGGCTACTGGCATTTAGAATCTAGTTAATGGTTTTACAGGAAGCAGCATAATTCTGATAAAGTGGCAGGGTACAGGCATTTCCCTAAAAGCAGAGGTCACATACTTTACCATTTCAGGGGTCTCCACGTGATCTGGTAGAGACAAGTGTTCAGCACATGAAGCAGAGCATACGAGGTTTGCTACAAGTGCTTAATGGCTTAATTAATGGCTTATCTGCCTGGGTTCTAGTTTTTGCACATCTCTTTTGCTTGGAGATTTAGTAGCTCTTTAACTCTTCTGGATTTTTATCCCCTCCTCTTGGGGTGATAATAATTTCTACTGGGGGGGGAATTTAGAGTTTAACACAAAGTGGGAGCTTCATGAGGGTTGGTTGCTGCTGCTCGTTGACAATATCTGGCAATCAAGCATCGTGGAAGCTACCTTATGAGCTTGCGTGAGACTGCGTATGCAAGAACTTGTACACATCTCCACTCTCACACCAGGTTGGAAGCATGAATGGAGAGTGCATATTACAGAAGTGATAAAAATAGATACCACCGCCTGTGAAGGCCCATTTAACTCCCAATCAGAAGTAACACTTTGTGTGAAGATTTCCACAGGACTGTGAGCCCTTGAGGTTTTTATTTGCTTGTCTGTGAAGTTAAATTTTTATAACTGAAAATTAATCACCTTAAAATGAATGGTCACGTGGCATTTAATACATTTTTTCACTGTTGTAGAATCAGGGCCTCTGTCTTAGGATTTCTTTAGCTGTGTTAAAACACCAGGATCATAAATAATCTAGAGAAGAATGGGTTTATGTTTATGTCCACTTACAACTCTCATGCCAAACTCCATTTCTCAAAGAAGCTAGGACAGGAACTCAAAGAGATCCCGAAGCTGGAGGGAAGAGCTGATACAGAGGAGGGGTGCTGCTTACTAGCTTGCATCCCATAACTTGCTTTCTCAGCCTGTTTTCCTATAGAACTTAGGACCACCAGCTAAGAGGTAACATGCCTCAAAATAGTTTGGGATTTCTTACATCCATCATCAATCAAGAACTTGCACCACAGGCTTACCCAGAGCCCAGTATTGCAGGAGCATTTTCTTCACTGAGCTTCCCTCTTCCACAATGACTCTAGTTTGTGTGAAGTTAACATAAGAGTCAGTTGGCACAAGCACAGACTCTGAATTGATTATTCCTTTAGTCTAGTTATGTCCAGAGCAAAGCGGCCTCATTTGCTTCCCAGCATTCTTCTCTCTGTTCCAGATGTCTTCCCCTCTAAACCTACTTTATCTAGACTCTCACTATTTTCTTTTCCATTCTTTGTGATCCAGTAATAACACACACACACACACACACACACACACACTGAAAAAGTGCCAGTTTCAATGGTTGCATTGGCAGAATGCAGGTTGGGATGGGTTGAGATTTGTCTTGCTCTGACATACTCAGCACACCTGAGAAAGACATAGCACAGTGGCACCTGCCTTCTTGTGGTTCCAGTGGCAACAGACAACCTAAAAGATTGAGTTGCCAATTATAACCTCAAAGGATAATAGCATTTTTTGTTATGTCTTACATCTTTGGACTCATAGAGGTTTTGAGAAATTTGTTCTGTGTTAAAGCACTTATAGTATTGCAAAATAACCTCAGTAAGCTCTGCGACCTCAGAGCAAGCTACTGAATATTTGTATCTATGAGCAAGGTACTATAAATAAGTTTAATAAAAATGGTTTATATGTACTGGACATTTTCTATGTGTTGAGCACCACGCAAAATGTCACATGTGAGTTATACAAACATCATGGCTTCTACAGCAAATGGCTGCAGAAGGTGAATATTGTTAATAAATGCTTTTTATAGAGGAGAAACTAAGTTACAGAAAAGATAACTGACCTTTTCAAAGCCATCTAATGAGCAAATGAGTAAACCATGGCTTTTTGGTAGTTTTTGAGACCTAGTTTAATTATATAGCTATGGCTGGCCTGGAACACTATATCTAGACCAGGCTGGCCTTGAACTTACAACAACTTTCCTGCCCCTACCTCCCAAGTGGTGGAAAATCATGGATTTTTGCACTACTAAGTAATACTTCATCCTAATATTCCCACGGCAGATAATAGAAGAGGAAAATATGCACAGACCATAGCTCACTCAACCCATCACCTTTTAGTTCTAGTTCAAAAGTTTAGTGACGTTGAAAAAAACTCCTTATGTCTTAGAAACAATTTCTTCATCCAAATATTTTAGACAGCTTTCCTCATGCATCTCCCTTGGATTTGTAAGCAGAAGACATGAAAACATGCAGAGGAAGATTTGGCAAAAATGTAAAGTGTTATAGCAAAGTATGATATGAAAAATTGCTTGCTGGGATTGTGTAAGACAACCAATTGCATGCTGCAGAACTAGACCTAACCCTACCTGCTTATATATTTGGGAAACTGTACACTGTGCTGCCTAAATCAAACACTTAGGTCAATCATTGCCATCACTCCTCTCCATGGCTGTGCCAACCTTTAAGTACCAGCTGGCTTTTTTGAAGTCCCTATCTGCACCGTTAAGGTACAGCTTGAGTAGCTCTCCAAAAACTTACAGCCTTTGGGATATCCTGATATCCCTATCAGGGAGCTCAGGAAATCCAAGGTGTGCCTTAAAAGATGACTCCAACTGGTTCCATCTTCTGGAGGAAGAAAAAGAAGAAGAAGGAGGAGGAGGAGGAGGAG
>NW_004949190.1:567892-569723 GCF_000317375.1 Microtus ochrogaster
AATGGCAATGGGTTTTTGATCCTACTGCATGTACTGGCTTTGTGGGAGCCTAGGCAGTTTGGATGCTCACCTTACTAGACCTGGATGGAGGTGGGGGTTCCTTGGACTTCCCACAGGGCAGGGAACTCTGATTGCTCTTTGGGCTGATGAGGGAGGGGGACTTGATTGGGGGAGGGGGAGGGAAATGGGAGACGGTGGTGGGGAAGAGACAGAAATCTTCAATAAATAAATAAATTAAAAAATATTTTCCCAAATTATGTATTCTATGTGTTCCCTGCCAGTAGTAGAATAATATGTAGGTATTAAAAGTAAGCAATACCAGCTGGGTGGTGCTGGATTTAATCTCAGCACTCTGGAGACAGAGACATGCAGATCTTTGTGAGTTCGAGCCAGCCTAGTCTACAAAGTGAGTTCCAGGACAGCAAGGCTACACAGAGAAACCCTGTAACATGGTGGGCCTGCTTGTTTGTATCGGCGTAAATGAATGCAGACAGATTGTAATAATATATACAGCTTTAATGGGGAAATAGACTTACAGAACCACAGGTTCCCGAAAACAGAAGAGGCGGCGGGCTCACGCTTGCTAGATTTATATGTAAACATTAGCCAGAGGCGAACACGCCCCCTAAGGGGGTTAGGCTATCCCTACACTTTTTGGGGTTTCTGTCCTGCCCAGTTCCCACAGCCAGTATGTCCCAAAGAAAATCACACAGAGGTCTACATAAGTTATAAACTGATTGGCCCATTAGCTCAGTGTTCATATTATCTCTTATAACTTATATTAGCCCATTATTCTAGTATATGTTAGCCACATGGCTCATTACCTTTTTCAGCCAGGCAGGTCACAAAATCCTGTAGCAAGAAACTGGGTGGAAAAAAAGTTAGCAATGTCTTCTCTATTTTCCCTCCTCTGCAGAGTTAAGAATATTAACAACCTAGATTTGAATCTTTTCATGAATTTTTCTGTGTACACACAAATATATGTAGGCATGTATCAGATAGATCCATAGGGGACACTATTGTTTCTTCTAGGATGGGATTGGGATATGTTTGCTACTGATGCTAAACAGTATATCAATCACCTACCAGCATACACATAGATGAAGATCTGGTTTATTCCTTTAAACAAATATACATTATCCATAATATGGCTATACCAGGATTCGTTTAACAATTTGTCAATTATTAAACAATGCAATAGGAAGTAGGAATGTAAGTGACAAGTTAACAAAAAAACAGGAAGAACAGTGTGCTTTACTAAATAAATTTATATTGCAAAACTTTTGCTTATTAGTATGATTAAATATCAAAGACACAGAGGGACATGAATATTAGTTATACAATTTATTTCAGGAGTGTGGGGAGATGACTTAGTTGCTAAAGTGCTTGTCACACGATATGAAGCCATATGGATCCCCAGTACCCATGCAAAAGATGAATGTGCCATTAACAGCTTCATTCCCAGCAATAGTAGGGTGGGGCAGGAGAATCCCTAGAGTTTACTGTCCAGTCAGTCTAGCCAAATCTGTGAACTGACAGTTCGTTGAAAGACGCTCCTTTAAATGATAAAGTAGAGGGCTAGGGAGATGGCTCTGTAGGAAAGGTAATTGCCTCTGACCTCTACATGTGTTTTTTTTTTTTTTTTGGTACATTATAGTTTTGTTTTCTTGCAGTGTTAGAGATTCAACCCATGGCCTTATACTTTCTAGCCAAGGGTTTCACCATAGAACACAATTCTTTTTTTAAATATTTATTTATAGCCGGGCGGTGGTGGCGCACGCCTTTAATCCCAGCACTCGGGAGGCAGAGGCAGGCGGATCTCTGTGAGTTC
>NW_004949190.1:569840-586246 GCF_000317375.1 Microtus ochrogaster
CTGTGTGTATGCCTGCAGGCCAGAAGAGGGCACCAGACCCCATTACAGATGGTTGTGAGCCACCATGTGGTTACTGGGAATTGACCTCAGGACCTTTGGAAGAGAAGGCAATGCTCTTAACCGCTGAGCCATCTTTCCAGCCCATAGAACACAATTCTTTATGCCTTTTAAAGTACTTTCACAATCCAATTCTACTCTTATAGCAGCCTTGTATGATCAGGCTATTTGATATGATGATAAGAATTTTTCTTCTTATTTGACAACAGAGAGAATTAGATACAGAGAAAGAATTTGTCTAAAAGTCGTATATATATATATATATATATACATATACATATATGTGTGTGTATGTATGTATATATGTGGTTGCAAACAAAAATAATTTTTGTTGAGTTTGGGATTCATTATCCAGTGGGCTTTTCTCCTTCATTGGTGAAGAGAGTGTGTCATGAGAGCATGAGAGGCCAACCAGTTCCATTTCTAATTAAGCATTTGCTTGGGTCTCACTTGGTCTAATTTCGCTTTTATTCTGAGCATCTGGATGCACCTTTCCATGGCTGATTTAGCACCACCTGAGCACCAGTAATGTGCTAGGTTGATCTAGAGAGCTAAATGTATTGGCATGTAATCTAAAACAGCTATTGCTGCGCATGGATGGAAAAGGCTACAAGAACATTTCTCCTCTCTAAGATTATTTTTTTATTTCCCCTAAGATGCCTGCAAGGAAATTTCTAGTTTCCAGACAGCAAAATGTAATAACTGGTCTCTGAGTAGTTCTGAAAATATGGCCTTTTAGTTTGACTAACTCAAATAGGGAGGCATCCATTTATTTTCTTTTTCAGAATAGCAAACACAAAGCAGTTTCCTCTTCTGGTAAGTCAGAACTGCAACTCACTCAACATTGAGTGAGTCAAAGCATTTTCGAATGGTTTCTGTGAGCCTAATCATTTTCTCTATTAATTGAAATGCCCTCTTTAGAGAAGTAACCTCTCAATTCCTTCCTGCCAGGAACATTTAGTTACTCACTTGCCCTATTGGTCATACTCTATCTATATCTTCTGAAGTGTTTAAAAAAACTGACTGTTTCCAAGTCATTCTTCTGCCACAGGCCTTGCAACTTTAAAGAGCCCTAGCAAGGTCTCTGAAGATCTCTCTACTTTCTTTTCTGTCTTTTAGTCCACCCTATTCATCTTGTAAGATGTATTTCTAAAAGGATGTTCTAGACATGTCATGGTCCTAGTGAATATTACAGATTTTCAGGGCCCCTTTTCTAATTTAATGTTATTTTTTTCGATTTCAATCAACAGGAAAACTCCTTATTCAAACAAAATATAAGCTTCTTTTTTTTTTTGCTTTCCAGTTGTGGTGGCACACACCTTTAATTCCAGCACTTGGGAGACAGAGGCAAGTGGATCTCTGTGAGTTCGAGGCCAGCCTGGTCTATAAAGTGAGTTCTAGGACAGCCAGGACTGCACAGAGAAACCCTGTCTTGGGAAAAAGAAAGTGAGGGGAAGTGGGAGAAAAAGAAAGAAGAAAGAAAGGAAAGAAAAACGAAAACCTCAGCTTGCTCATTTTTAAAGAGAAGCTTGGGGTCTAGAAGCTCAGCGATAGAGACCTTGCACGTGTGAGACCCTGGGTTTGGTCTCCAGCATTGGGGATGGATGGATGGATGGATGGATGGATGGATGGATGGATGGATGGATGGATGGATGGATTTTAAGAGCCTAAAATGTAAATCAGAAGGAAGTAAACAGACCCCAGTTGAGATAAAGAGTCCAAAGTCTCACTACCTTCCCACCGCCTTACTCCTTGAACAGCTGTTTGGCTTTATGCCACAGGCCGAAGATCTTTCCAGAAAATACCTTTTTGGCATTCAAGATTATCTTAACGTCACTTTTCCTGTCCGATTATCTCTCAAAAGATCATTTGCTTCAAGTGTTTGGTCTTCTGCCTTCTCTATACAGTTTGGTCCCTTCCCACTACTTTGCTTTTGCCTATGCACCTCTGAGAGCCAAGCACACTGCCCCACTGCTAGGCACAAAGCTGGTCCACATTGCTATCAAGAAAGCTCCAGCAATCTGCTCACAAACCCCATCCAAATGCTTCATCTCCCAAAAGAGTCATAGGTCTTATTGGTGGCACAGCCCAGAAAATGGTATTTCAAAACCGCCACTTTCTTGGAGACCTAATCCTGCCGCCTACCCAGGCAGAGCCATGGGCATGGTCTCGGCTCCTTACTCACAACCCCAAATGGGCACACAAACACCTGGGCCGACAAATGCTCCTTAGCCAGAGTTTTCACTGGCGGCAGGGCCCAGGAAGCCTTGTTTTAAAATGGTGTGGCTTTTTTTCTGCTGCTATTGCTGAGTCAGGAAAATCTCTCTGTGGCATGCCCCAGCAAACGGCAAAAACTCTGTTTTTTTTTTCTTTGTGTCTAGAATTAAGTTCTCTCGGTTTTTAAGTGGACTTAGTCCATCACATTGGGCCCCAAATTGTTGCGTGAGGAGGGTAGCCTTTTGTTTGTCTCGACTGCCCTGCTAGTTTACACGCAAAATAATCACACAGAAACTGTATTAATTTAAACACTGCCTGGCCTATTAGCTGTAACTTCTTTTTGGCTATTTTTTACATCTTAATTTAACCCATTCCTATTAATCTGTGTATTGCCACATGATTGTGGCTTACTGGCAAGATTCTAACCAATGTCTGTCTCAGGCAGGATATCATAGCGTCTGCCACTCTGCTCTTCTTCCTAGCATTCAGTTCTGTCTTCTCCATGCCTACCTAAGTTCTGCCCTATCAAAAGGCCAAGGAGTTTCTCTATTCAACCAATGAAAGCAACACATAAACAAAAGGACCTCCTACACTATGTTTATTTTCAGAACTCTATGGCGTTTCAAGGTCCCTACCACTACCAAAAATAATTTTAACACCATTTAAGTGTTTTGTGACAGGGCCTCTTAAAAGAGCTGCAAGGCTTTTGCAGCTAAAACTGAGTAAGGAAGCCTCTCTTAAATGAGACATGTCTAGAATTATTTTTTTTGTCTAGAATTATTTACCAAACTCTCTCAGGTTTTAAGTGGATTCAGTTGTCCACACTGGTGCCATTCTCTTGTAAGAAGGCTTCTGTGCTGCCCAGTCCTGCAGTCATTCAGTCCTAAAGAAACACACAGAGGTCTACATTAGTTATAAACTGGTTGGCCTGTTATCTCTGGCTTCTTATTAACTAATTTCTACATATTAACCAATAATTCTTTTCTGTATTAGCTATGTGGCTTGGTACCTGTATCAGCAAGGCAGTCTCATCTTGCTTCCTCTGAGGCTGGGTGATGACTACAGACTGTGCCTTTCCTCTTCCCAGAATTCTCCTGTTCTCATCACCCTGCCTCTACTTCCTGCCTGGTCATCTCACCTATACCTCCTGCCTGACTATGGGCCAATTAGTGTTTTATTAAAATACAAGTGGCAGGGTATAGATTCAAGTGGGAAAATTGTGCCAGATATTGAGTAACATTAGTTTATACTATTACTAGTGTATTAACTGCCTGGATGAATAGTGCTAGGATAACTGAATATGTACATAAAAACCCAAGGAATGAACTTTGAAAGTTTGCTTACTGAAAAGTGTGTGTATTTGTGTGTGAGGATGGTGTGTGTGTGTGTGTGTGTGTGTGTGTGTGTGTGTGTGTTACATGTGCCTAAGTACAAAGGGAAAGGTTGCAAGAAGTAAATTGGTTTTGTTACCAGGAGGATAATTAGATGTTTGCACTATCTCCAATAACAACCATTATTCCACACAGAATGTGGCATCAGAAATATGACCATTGCTTGCTAAACTCTTTCATGGTGTCTGTTCATTATCCATCTCACTTGTCCATAATCAGTTCTTCATCCATCGCAATTCTTCAGTATATAGTTATGATAAAGGAAAAAAGGAAGGAGAAAGCCAGGAGTGGAGAAAGAGGGATGTGGTAGTTTGAATGTGATTGGCCCCAATAAGCTCATAGGGAGTGGTACTCTAAGAAGGTGTGCCTTTGGTGGAGGAAGTGCATCACTTTGGGGGCGGGCTTTGAGGTCTCCTATTCTCAAACTATGCTCAGTGTTCACTTCCTGTTGCCTATGGGTAACAGCTTTGACAAAAATACCATTTACCATGGTAGGGGCATGGCAATTAGAAAAATAGTAAAGAGAACAATGACCCAAGTAAAAATAATAAAACAGAAACATAGGATAGTACCAGGAGGGAGTTCCAGTGAATACTGAAATCGTCCACGTTAAATTTCCAATTGTTTAAAATATCCCTGACCTCAAAAGGTAGGAGTAAAATAAAAAACTGCCTTAACGTTATACAAGGAAATGAACATACCAGTTGAAGGTTGTGGGCTATATTCTAGCTAAACATTCTGTTGCAAGAACAAGACAAGTAATGCTAATGCCCTAGACCAAAACATTCTGTTGGCAAACTACTCCCTGGGTAAAATCCAATGTTATCTCCTTAAGGGAGTAGGAGCTTAGCTGGATCCTTATACTTTTGTTTGGTGTAGAAACATCTACTTCTCTATTCTTGAAATACAAGGGCTGAATATTAGCCACACCTTTTGATAATAACCTTGAAAGAGCAAACAAAGGTTGGACCTTTGTTTGAGGTAGAAATGTGCAATAACCTTGAAGGAACAGAAATAATTTCCAACTCTCTGACCTTTGGACAGGGTAGAATGGTAACAACTTTGAGCAAGCTGAAACCGTCTGATGTTCAGACAAGGTGGTAATAGTCTCACATTTTGGGGCCTCCACAATGGGGGAAGATGAAGGGCTCTCAGTTCCTTTTCCAGCACTGTATCTGCCTGCATGCCAACATGTCACACCATGGTGATAATGAACTAAACCTCTGAAAATGTAAGCCACCCCAATTAAATGTTTTTCCTTTATATGGGTTATTGTAGTCATGGTGTCTCTTCATAGCAATTGAAACCCTAACTAAGACGGGGAGAGGTTGCAGAAGGAAGTAGGAATAATCATGAAATGAATAAATCATCTGCTCTTAGAAATGTTAGAGATAAATGGGATTTTCAAACTTGATACTTTATTTTAAAATTGGTGTTGCTTTGCTAAATAGTGTAAGCCTGACAAACATAGTAGCTCCTGTTTTTATCTGGAAGAAGTCTCAAGGGAAATTAGAAAATATTTTTACATAAATGAAAATATGAGAAAGCAAAACTTGTGGAATTCAGTAAAAGCAGTGAAAAATATTATTAGCAGAGAAGCTTACATTAAACAAGAAAGTCAAAGCCTAAGTTTTCTCTTATGGAATTGAACAAAAAAGATAAAACTGGACTCATAGCTACCAGAAGAAAAACAAGAAAGATTAAAGCAGAGATAAAAATTAAAAAAATAAAAAAGAGAGAAAATGAACAAAACCAAGAGTTGGATCTTTGGAAAGGTCAACACAACGGTTTAACTTCAAGCTACACTAAATAAAAAAGATGCCTCACCAAGCTAAAACCAGAAATGAAAAGGAGCATTACTAATAATGTTTCAGAAATAAAAATGATTATGAGAAAGTGCAACAGATAACAGCATGACATTTAGATAACCTAAATTAAATGGAAAAAATTCCTTGAGATATATAACCTAGCAGTATTGAGTCATGAAGGATTGGGAGAATTCTCATAGAGCTTTAACTGTGAAAAGGTTTGGGGCAGCAACTCAAATGTAGCAATGAAGAAAAACTCAGGACCCAGTGTCTTCAATTAAAAAAAATCAATTTCACCCTTATTTTTATTAGCATATACTAATTATACTATTATATGGATTTCACTATAACATTTCATAATCGATACATTGTATGTTGATCCTTTTTACTTTCCATGTTGCTTCTTCTTACATCCTCTTGGTCAATTCTCTTTCCATTTCCACATCCCAAATAGTCCCTCTTCTACTTTCCTTCATCATAAACTCTCTGTGTGAGAGAACAACATACAATATTTGTAGTATTTTGATCAATATGAGAACCTCCAATTCCATCTATTTTCCTGTAAATGATAGCATTCTATTTTTCTGATATCTATAAATATTTCAGAAAAACTAACAGCAATTCTCAAATTATTTTTAAAAATCGTAGAAGAAACTTCTTAGTTCATTCAGTGTGTGCCCTGGTACCAAACAAAGACACTACAAGAGAATTGCAGACCAATGTCTTTTATGAATATTGATGCAGCTGTCTTCAGTAGAATATCAGCAAACAGAATTAAGTAGTGTATAAATAGATTATATTCTATATTTAAAAGGGAATTCCTTCTTGGAATGCAAGGGTAGTGAACATAGAAAAATCAATTAATTTAATGTAGCTGGCTAACTTTATGTCAACTTGACACAAACTATTGTCATCTGAGAGGAGGAAACCTCAAATGAGAGAATGACTCCATAAGATCAGGCTGCAGGCACGCATGTAGGACATGTTCTTAATAATTGATGTTGGAGGGCTCATCCCAATGTGGGTGGTAAAACCCCTGGAATGTTTGTGCTGGGTTCTATAAAAAAGGAGGCTGAGCAAGCCATGATGAACATGCCAGTAAGTAGCACCCCTCTATGGCCTCTATGTCAGCTCCTGCCTCCAGGTTCCTGTCCTGTTTGAGTTTCTTCCCTGACGTCCTTCAGTGATGAAGTATAGTGAGGAAGTATAAGCCAAATAAACCCTTTCCTCCCAAACTTGCTTTTGGTAATGGTGTTTTATCTCAGCAATAGCAACCCTGACTGAGATAGCTAGCTACAATAACAGAACAAAGACATAAAATCACAAAACTATCTCAAGTGAAAGGCATTTTATACAAGTCAACATTATTTAATGATAATAAAAAATATGCAAGAAAATAGAAACAGAGAGGAAATACTTCAACCCGTTAAAAGAGTATAAGGGAAAAAACTCATTTTACATACAGCTTAATGTTTTATGTTCAAACAGAGATGTTGCAAAATGTCTAAGAAATAATTCATCCAAGTTACAGAGTATGAAATCACAGAAAATTTCTTTGTATTTGTATACATTGGCTAATGGATTAGGAGCAAGAAATTCTTGTGCCCTCTGGCCCAGCATTATGACTGTCAATCAGTATTGAAATATATCTCCAAAAGTCTGAATAAACAACAAAACTTCAAAAAAAAAAACCTTTAAATTGAATCGTGAGGACCACAGAGACGGCTCAGTGATTTAGAGCACTGGATGCTCTTCCAGAGAACCTGAGTTCTACTCTCAGCACCTACATGGTGTCTCACAACCACCTGTAATTTCAGTATCAAATGATACATCACTCTCTTCTGACTTGACATGGGTACCTAAACATACATGCAGCAAAAGTCCCATACACATAAAATAAATACAAAATTTAAAAATATAAGTCTCATATCATCTAGGAGTTGTGTACCTGTGTAGAGAACATCCCAAATTGAAAGAATGAACTTGATGAAATATTTATGTATCCATGTTCATGGCAGCATTATTCACAGTAGGCAAAAGTTAGCATCAATCCAAGTGTTTGTCAATGCACGAATGGATTAAGAAAGTATAAAGAGGAAAAACTATTAGTCCTAGCAGAGGTACATAGATCTTTGTGAATTTTAGGTCATCCAGAGCTCATAGTGACACTGCTTAAAAATAAGTAAATGATTAATTTAAAAATTAAAATAGTATGTGTTATACAATACAATGGATGATTATCTTTCTTCATACTGCCCTAAGGGAACAATTCCTTAGGGCAGTATGAAGAAACAAAAAAGGATACCAACTACATGATTCTATTTATAAAAGGTTGTTTCAGGCATCAAATTCATGAAATAAAAAATAGAATGATAGTTTCTAGAAGTGGGGATAGGAGAGAATTGTAGAATGTTGTAATTGATGTAGAATTTCACTTGGGTAAGATTTAAGTGTTCTAGAGATAGATAGAGGTGTGACTGGTAATGTGATTATATTTAATATCACAAAATTATTTACTTGAAAATTATTGAAATGGTAAAGTTATGTTGTGTGTATTTTATGACAATAAACAAATAATTTCTAGATATTCGAGTGGCAATTTGAATAGTCAAGGATAGTGATCATATAATAAAGAAATATTAGAGTAAAATTCTGTTCCTTGGTAAAGGTAAACCATATGTTAATACACATATTAATAAAACTGCATGGGGATGGCAGTGAGTTATAGCCTTATAACTTTTGACTTGTGTTCAGTTCCTGGAACCCACAAAAGTGGGATGCAGTGACTCATATCTGTGGTCACAGAATTTCTTCAGTGAACTGAGGCACAGGGAGAAGAGAATCACTCAGAAGCTCACATACCAGCTCTCCTGGAGTGCAGATAGGCAGAAGCAATGAGAGACCTGCTTTCACAAAGTGGAAAAAGAAAACCCACTCCTGAAATTTTTTCTGTGATCTGCACATATCCCCCTCTACACAATAATTAATTGATTAATTAATAGAAATAAGTAAATAAATAAAATTAAAATGATAGTACATAAAATCAAAAAGTTCCATTGGTAATAAACATATTAAAATTATAAACACTTTACAAAAACCTTCTAACTAATATCTCATTTAATCCATACAACAACGTATTGGAAAGCTATAATTATTGACCTGTTTTAGTAATCAAGTCTCTCCCTTTGAATAGATAACAGTCATTCATCAAAGAGAAACCTATAGGCTGGGTACATTCTCCAAATCTGCATGTATTATGAGGATAGAAGAGATAAAAGGCAACAAATTTTAATGCCAACGCCCCAGAAAGGACCATTTTTTATAAGTTTGGCAACTGAATGGCAGAGGTGCATTCTATGCCATAAGTAGCTCAAAGAAACAGGATATGTGATGGCTTGTAGAAGGCAGTGAAAGGGCTAACAGATGTGGAAATTGATCTGGACCCTGCCCAATGAGGTTCTCTGGACTTTATATAAATAATGAAATATATAGCCTGCTTTAGAAGACTTTCAAAATCTGAAATAAATTTGAAGTCCTAGAATCTTTGCTTCAAAATGGCCAATGAGAGAGGAACCCTTCTGGGTATATGGGAAAAGAAGGAAGGTGGAGGGAATAAGGAGAAGGAGGAGGAGAAAGATGATGCCTACAAGATAATTTAGCTATAAGGTAGTAACACCAATACTTCATGATATTTCTGGAAGAAGCTACCTTTTAATACGTATGTTTTTATTTCCCTGTAGCCTCAAGAACATGGTACACACATGGTCCTATAAACAGTTAGTGAAGGCCATCCTCTGGGTTCAGAAGGAAAGCTGCAGCTTTCTCTTGGAGGTGTAGCAACTTGACTGTACACAGCTGCATTGATTCAATTCTCCCACCCATAGTGGACTAATGCCAATTTGAGGGATTCGGCCACAGTTTCTTCTCAGCTGTCCAGCTGTGCTTGCCTAGAGGCCTGGCTTAATGGTGCTATAACCTTTTCTACACTCAGATGCTTTTCCTATTCTTTGTTGCCTGTAGAATGTCCTCTGCTACATGCCCTCCGGATTGGAAGCCAGTGAAGTATCAACAGGTTGCAAAGGTGTCAAAGGTTCAGGAAACGGTTCCTTTTGTCACATCTTCCCTAAAAAATTCTATGTCAATTCCCCCACATCTTTTTAAAGACTGAGAAAGAAAAAATGTAGAAAATGAATGAGAAGAGCTAACTTAGTTCAGTCTGAAAATTGCTTCAGAGCAGACAGGTTCCATATTATTCATTATTTCCCATGCTATTTCATGTGACAATTATAATCTCTACATAGATGAATGGGTATCAGATGGATGATGGAATATCAAATGTATGGATCATAGCAGAAGTGATAGATAGATGCTAGATGATACATGGCTGGAAAGATCTGCTCACTTCCCAATCATGTTGGAAGATAAGGAATAGCTTCCTGAAACCACCATGAAGTATTTTTTGATCATTAATTTTTACGTCAATTAAGTTTAAAATATTCTCAACAGTGAAACAAATGACACCCTTTATTGTTGATAAGTTCAAGTGACGTTTATTTTCACAGTGAAAGTTTAAGCTACTTTTATTTTCAAGACAGGGTTTCTCTGTATAGCCCTGCCTCACCTGGAACTTACTCTATAGACTAGACTGGAATAGAACTCAGAAATCTGCCTGCCTCTGCCCCCTAAGTGTTGGGGTTACAGGTGCTTACCACCACTGCCTGATTTAAGCTACTTCTCAAGTCAGTTTTTAGTCACCTATACTTTCCAATGTTTTGCCATTTAAGGCAACAGATAAAGAGTACAGTATAGGAACTGAATTTCCTTTTCATCCCAAGAAAACTGTAGTATGAGTGTGATTGAGTATTGTGGTCCAACACAGTTTTTGAAATGGCTCCTTAATGGGAAACAAAACTTTTCACCAAACCTATAAAGACGAACAAGTATCTCATGCCTCCTTTTATATGCAGAATCTAAATGTATAAAAGAAATAAAAACACGAAAATAGGAAGAAGACTAGGAAAAGGAGGCAGACCACTGGGACAGAGAATGTTGGAGCAATGAAAATGAATACTATTGAAGTACCTGTTTATGTCTATGTATGAAAATGTCACAATGAAACCTATCATTTTGTACAATTGACACATGCTAATTGAAATATTTTACTCTTTAGCATATATACACATTGCATGTAAATTGGATGTCTAATGGGAGGCATTTGTCTGCATTGCTCTTATGTGTAGCAGCTTTCAATCTAGTGTAAAAACTAGATATGTAAAACAGGGAGCCAGGGTATGATGACTACTAAACTGGACATAGGTAGAAAGGGTTAAGAGGAAATTGAGCAAGGCATGATGCTACCTGAGAGGACCATAAAACACTTATTATATACAAAAGAGTTGCTAGGAATCCATGGAATTTAACTAAAATATAACAAAACAAAACAAAACAGATCTTTTCCAGAAAAGACAGCCAGTGAATGGAAAAGAGGAGACGAGCAAATCATAACCGTTTTTGGCTGATGCCGAACCATCATCATACTTCTTTATTGTGGTGACTGTATGTGACTGGCTAAATTAGTTTTGATTTCTCAACAATTGGTGGGAGCAGCTTTTCCTTTCATGTGTTTTGATTGAATGATTTTGTTTCTTTTTGCCTCTATTATAATCGATGTCTTCATTTATACTACCCCAATTTGACATATGAATAGTGGTTAGAACATTCTCTTTTTTGTTTTTTAAATTGATTTTTAATGAGCTATACATTTTTCTCTGCTCCCTTCCCTGCCTCTCCCCTCATCTTCAACCCTCTCCCAAGGTCCCCATGCTTCCAATTTACTCAGGAGATCTTGTCTTTTTCTACTTCCCATGTAGATTAGATCTATGAATATCTCTCTTAGGATCTTCATTGTTGTCTAGGTTCTCTGGGATTGTGATTTGTGGGCTAGTTTTCTTTGATTTATGTTTAAAAACCACTTATGAGTGAGTACATGTGATAATTGTCTTTTTGGGTCTGGGTTACCTCACTCAAATGATGTTTTCCAGCTCCATCCATTTGCTTGCAAAATTCGAGATGATGTTATTTTTTTTCTTCTGTGTAGTACTCCACTGTGTAAATGTACCACATTTTCTTCCTCTATTCTTCAGTCAAGGGGCATTTAGGTTGTTTCCAGGTTCTGGCTATGACAAAGAATGCTGCTATGAATATAGTTGAGCACATGTCCTTGTGGTACAATTGAGTATCCTTTGGATATATACCCAAAAGTGGTATTACTGAGTCTTGAGGAAGGTTGGTTCCTAATTTCCTGAGAAACCACCACACTGATATCCAAAAGGGCTGTACCAGCTTGCACTCCCACCAGCAATGCAGGAGTATTCCCTTTACCCCACAACCTCTCCAGCATAAGTTGCCATCAGTTTTTTTGATCTTGGCCATTCTTATAGGTGTAAGATGGAATCTCAGAGTTGTTTTAACTTGCATTTCTCTGATGACTAAGGATTTTGAGCATTTGTTTTAAGTGTCTTTCAGCTATTTTAGATTCCTCTATTGAGAGTTCTCTGTTTAGGCCTGTACTCCATTTTTTATTGTATTATTTGTTCTTTTGATGACCAATTTTTTGAGTTCTTTGTATATTTTGGAGATCAGACCTCTGTCTGATGTGGGGTTAGTGAAGATCTTTTCCCATTTTGTAGGCTGCCACTATGTTTTGTCGACTATGTCCTTTCCTTTACAGAAGGTTTTCAGTTTCAGGAGGTGGCATTTATTAATTGTTTTTCTCAGCATCTGTGCTACTAGGGTTATATTTAGGACGTGGTTTCCTGTGGCAGTGCATAGAACATTCTCTTATTTAAGGGTTACAATCTCAGTTTCAGCTTTGGCTCTCTCTTTCTCTCTCAAATACAGGAATATTTACCTATTTAAAGACATAGATTTTCAAGCATGGTGGCACATGACTGTGACCCAGGCTCTTGATAGGTAGAGGAAGGAGGATTGTGACATAGCTTGGACTACACTGGAACTCTGTCTCAACAACAACACAAAAGGGAAACAACAGCAAAATGATGTGGATTCATTCAGGCCATCTGTGATGGATGGACCAATGAACACTTATGTTTATATCATCCTCTAACTGAAACAATTTTTTCTTTAATTATAAATCAACAAATTACAATGGTGTTAGTAATTTTGGCTTTACCATTAATGGGAATAGTTGATGTCTTGAATTATATGGGTATGTAATTATTATTTCAAAATTATGACCGTTAAGAGATCTGCTATTCTTACTTGCTTAATGTGTTAATAAAGCACATAATGATTATATCATAGTAAGTGTTGCTGCTTTCATTTTATTCTTATATGTATCATTTTTTCCATTATAAAACACACGGGAGTCCTCAAAGGGTTTCATTAGATGAAAGTGCTTGCTAGACAAACCTAGGGAAGACAGTTCAATCTCCAGAAGCCATGCAAAGGTAAGAGAGAACTAGGTCCACAAAGATAGCTTCTGACTTTTAGACATAGGTCATGACCTGATGCCTAATTCTGTTGTCACATCACAGATGTGCACATGTATGCACACACGTACAAATACACAAACAAATAAATACATTGCTTTGAGAGGCATGTAGAGGCTTCAACAGAGTTCACTAGCGGTCCATAATATGAAAGTAGTTAATAGGCTCTACCCTATATTTTGTTTTCACATAATTTCTTATCCTAGAAACTTAGCAAACATTTCTGTTTGGTTACTGTGTTGGCAACTCTCTTTTAGACACATTCTGAAGCTTGTAAACATTTAGATCAGTACTTCTGAAGAGCATTAAATCTAGGTTTGTATTTGTGTAACTACATGCAAAAAAAAAAAGGAACATTATGTGAACAACTCTGTTTCTTTTCTATGCCTGGCTCTTTAGGGCATCAGACTTCATGGTGCAAGATAATCTACTTAGTGTCCTACTTCTTCTAGCTACTGCTCCTGTTATTTGTGGACATGGTCAGAAATTGAGGCTTGGATAACTATAGTATTGCATTTAACCATTCTTTTTCTCAGAATGGCCATGTGAACCTGTATTTATCAAATGAAGATAAAAACAAAGGGAAGACTGCCCGATGCTGAGTGCAGACTCAGCAGGCCTTTATAGACACTTGTTAGAAAAGAAAGAGGCATGGAAGACATGTAAATTTCATCTGACAGGGGCAATTTCACTCCATTTCCCTTTCTGCTGATTACTGAAGTGAAAGGAAAAGGGGGGAATTGGCTCGATTGTTAAGGGAATGAAGTAATTTGGTTCAGATCCCTAGTAACTCAGGCCCTAACGAGGTGGGCTCTTAATGAGCCAGATCATCCTCCTTGTCCTCTTCTTAAAGGGTTCCTCATGGGCTCGTTGGCAGTTTGTCTCTCATGCCCATGCTCTTGTCTTCTTTCCCTCATTACTAAACCTCACAAAGTACACTTGGGTGAGCACACACACATCAGCAAATGACTCATACTAAGAGAGCTTGAGACATGTGGTATATGCGTACAAGCACCACTGTGACTTGATTTATTATCACCAGGTTTCTCGATGTGCAGCTATTAGAACCTCTCAATTTTATATTGTGAGAGTGTGGTAGAACTCAAAGATTCACATCCTCCTTCTGTACACACACAGGCTAAATACATCCACTCTTCCTGACCGTAGTCTTTTTACTTTGATACCACACAGATCTGCAATGAGCCATACCTTTATACCCATTGTCTACTATAAGGTTATCTGTGATGGGTGGAGAAGTATACATTTATATCGTCCCTGCCCTCTAACTGAAATTAGAGAGGTGCTACTTGGAGGTGTCTGTGAGAAACATGCATTTCTAAATATGCTTTGCCTGCCCCCCCCACCTCTGCCACATTCCTACAAGTAAAAAACTCATTCAAGGTCTGGGATGACAGCCCATGCCTTTAATTCCAGCCCTCAGAGGGCAGCGAATGAAGGTACTTCTCTGTGAATCCAAGGTCATCTTGATCTACATAGTTTCTCCCAGGCCATCCAGAACTACGTATTGAAACCCTGTATTTAGAAATAAAAAGGAAAAGAAAGAAAATTAAAAAAAGAAAAACTCAAAATAAAACAATCAAAAACAGAACCGCTCATACAGTCAATAACAAGGAAAAACTCCCAAGACACCTAAGAAGTAAGTTCAAGGATCCTTGCTTCATAGCCATTGTGTAGATTGGCAAAGTTCCACTGAGTGAACCCTCCTAGCAATAAAGGTAAACATTTCCTCTGTCTTAATTTGGTTTTGTAGGGACAGCCAGGTTGACAGAAGAGGCCCTCTGGTAGACCACCTTAGTATGCCTTTGCTCAGGCTGAGGGAATGCAGCTCCCCCTGCGTTAGCTAACCATCTAGTAACCAGAAGACACTGGGATGTTTGCTACCCACACTTCTTAGGGAAGATTCCTGACACCAAATTAGCCATTTGAAAATTGAACATAAGTAATTCTTATTTGTATAACTGATTTTAAGGAGCCTGTCCAAACCCCTCACTTTCTCCTACCCACACTCACTCAGAAATACCAGAATAGCGCCTGTAGTTGGGACATAGATAACTCCTTGTGTGGTGGCTGGATCCCCATGAGAATTCCTAAGGGATATTTGCAGATGTCCTCAAGCAGGTAGTGAAGGGAAGCCGACACAAGCTGAGCAATGAGAAATGCTGGACTCCAGAGCAAATGGCAGAGAAGAGATCACCGAACTTCTTGGGGCACCTTAGACCATAGCTGCCAGACCTGTAGGACAAAGCCAACACTGAAGTAGACAAAGAAATGATCCTCGGATACACAATTTCTCTTAGAATTTAAAAAATTCACCTCAATCTTTCCTTTTAGTCCTCAAAAGAGCTGTACCATCCACAAAGTTGCAGGCTTAAATCATGCTGCACTTCTTTCTTTTATTTTAAAGCCTATTTATTTATTTATTCATTTATTCTCCCCTCCCCGTGTGTGTCTGTGTATGTGTCTGTCTGTCTGTCTGTCTCTCTCTCTCTCTCTCTCTCTCTCTGTATGTGTGTGTTTGTGTGTGTGTGTGTGTGCCATGTGTCTGTGTGCCAGGGCTTAGTACAATCTGCCAGAACGGAATATACCCTATCCTTTCCCAACGTGGGTCGCAGGGATTAAGTTCAGGTTGTAAGGCTTGGCAGCAACTGCCTTTACCCTGTAAGCCATCACGTGGGCCTTGCCTTCCTTTCTATTGCTGTGTAGCTAATCACCCCCAAATGTAGTGGCTTATAAGAGCTCAGGTGTGATCTCATAGCTTTTGTGAGTCAAGAATCCCGGCTCAGCTCAGCAGAATCTTCGGTTGATGCAGCTCTCACAAGACTCCAGTCCAGGAGTCAAGAAAGTACTCACTCCAGGCTGTACTGGAGAAAGGCCCACTGTTTTCCTTTTTATTTTATTGAAAATAGATGTTTTTTATCACATAATCTATCCTGATTGTAGTTTCCCCACCCGCTACGCCTCCCTCCAATCTGGATCCACCCCATTACTGTATCTCATTAGAAAATGAACAGGCTTCTAAGGGGCCATAATAAAATTAAAAAAAGAAAACAAAAACTAACACAGCAGAATAAGCCAAAACAAACAAAAGGAGCAGGACCCAGGAAAGGGCTCAAGAAACAGATGTAGATGCAGAGCCCCACTTGTTTGCACACTCAGGAATCCCATAAAATCTCTAAACTGGAGGCTGTAATACATATACAAAGAACCTGTAGGGCAAAAAAGAGAGAGAAACATATGAATAAAATAAACTTTTTTTATTGAGAAAAGGAAAAAAAAGTTTCCCCCTCCTCCCAGGTTCCCATTTCCCTCCCCCTCCTCCCACCCTTCTCCCCCTCCCTCTCCAGTCCAAAGAGCAGTCAGGGTTCCCTGCCCTGTGGAAAGTCCAAGGTCCTCCCCCCTCC
>NW_004949190.1:587356-590364 GCF_000317375.1 Microtus ochrogaster
CCGAAACACTGATTTCCACAGTGGTTGCACAAGATTGCATTCCCACCAGCAATGGATGAGTGTACCCCTTCCTCCACAGCCTCTCAAGCAAAGGCTATCATTGGAGTTTTTTATTTTAGCCATTCTAACAGGTGTAAGATGATATCCCTGATACACTATGAGACAAGGAACCTCCAATGAGACCACTCAGTTTGTTTTCTGTTGGCCTTCTAGTGCTGGGCTTGCAGGCTACCCTTAAGAGTAGTTTGTTTCCCCAGTGAGCCTCCCTTGGAGAAAATTAAATTTATTTTCATTTGAAAATACTTAACACTTGGAGATAGCTTCTGGGTTAGGGATGGGGCATGTGTCCATTTCTCCTCCCAGCTATAGGACCTCATCTGGCACAGATCTATGTAGGCCCTGTGAATCCTGTCTCAGTCTCTGTGTGTTCATATAAGCTTTGC
Source organism: Microtus ochrogaster (assembly GCF_000317375.1). Classification (NCBI taxonomy): domain Eukaryota; kingdom Metazoa; phylum Chordata; class Mammalia; order Rodentia; family Cricetidae; genus Microtus; species Microtus ochrogaster. The sequence continues at coordinate 587,800 of NW_004949190.1, forward strand.
TCAGTTGATTCAAAAGGTGTTGTTGCCAAGGTGTCCTCCCTCCCCTCTGGCTTTTACACTTTCCCCCTCCTCTTCTGTGGGCTTCCCTGAGAGCTAATGGGAAGAATCTTATGGAGACATTCTGTTTAGGGCGGAGGGTTCCAAGGTCTCTAACACTCTGCATAAGGTCTGACTGTGGGTTTCTGTATTTCTTATTTGCTGCAGGAGGAAGCTTCTCTGATGATGGGCAAACAAGACACTCATCTATGAGTATAATAGAATGTCATTAGGAGTCGTTTTATTGCTCTGTTCTTTCAGCAGAACACTAGTATTTGCTTTCCCCCTAGTTCCAGGGTTGTCTTCATGTTCTTGGTCACTCCAGAAGTGTCAGGTTCCATCTATTAAAATGGATATTAAGTCAAAGCAGATATTGGTTGGTTACTCTTACAAGCTTTGCATTTCCTTTGCATTGTTATATCTACCAGGCAGGACATGATTGTAGATTGCAGGACTTGTAGCTAGGTTGGTGTTTATGTATCTCCTCCGGCAGACTGCAGAGTATACTTTCTCTGTACCAAAGACACAAAGGGGTGAAAGTTCTATGACATTGTTATAAAAAAAAATCTATTGTTTATAGGTGTAATGATTTTATATCTGAATCTTCAGTTTGATCCCATTGAGATGATCATGTGGTTTTTGCCTTTCAGTTTGTTTTTGTGGTAGATTACACTTATTGATTTGTGTAGGGTGAGCCATCCCCGCATCTCTTGGAAGAAGTGTGCTTTATCAGGGTGGATGATTTTTTTGATGTGTTCTTGAATTCGATTTAAAAGTATTTATTGAGGGCGGTGGTGGCACACGCCTTTAATCCCAGCACTCGGGAGGCAGAAGCAGGCAGATCTCTGTGAGTTCGAGACCAGCCTGGTCTACAGCGCTAGTTCCAGGACAGGCTCCAAAGCCACAGAGAAACCCTTTTTCGAAAAATCCAAAAAAAAAGTATTTATTGAGTATTTTTACATCTATGTTCATAAGAGAAATTGGTCTGTAATTCTCTTTCTTTGCTGAATGCGTATAAGGTTTAGGTATCAGAGTAGCTGTGGCCAAATAAAATGAATTTGACAATATTCCTTCTGTTCATAATTTGTGGAATACTTTGAGGAGTATCGGCATTAACTCTTCTTTTAAAATCTGGTAGAACTCCACTAAAACTGTTTGGTCCTGGGCTTTTTTGAGTTGGGAGACTTTTAATGACTGTATGTATTTCAATCGATGTTATAGGTCTATTTAATTTTTTATTAGATCTAGATGTAACTTTGGTAACTGGTACCTATCAAGAAAATTACCTGTTTGTTTTAGATTTTCCAAACTGGTGGAGTACAAGTTTTTAAAGTATATCCTTATGACTTTCTGGGTTTCCTCAGTGACTGTTGTTATGCCCTTCTTTTCATCTCAAATTTTATTCATTTGGATCTTCTCTTTCCAATGGAGAGGTCCACTTTTGCCATTACTCGTGTGGTTGATGATTTAGTTCTCTGGTGGCTACCTTACACACAGCCTTGGTTCTTTGTTGGCTGTCATACACACAGTCTTGGTACTATGCTGGACATTAATCATAGAGAGAGAGAATACCAACAAGATGCATCGAAGGCTTTTGTAAATCCACCACCCAATTGTCTTCCTTTTCTTTTGCCATAGTCTAGTCCCCAGGACCATCTCAAAATCTATAGCTGCGAAAAGTCAGAAGAGATATCCCAAGAAACTGTACCCGAGGTTGCCAATTTAAAATAATTTTTTAAAAAGTGATCTTTCTGGGGATCAGAAATCTAGTGGTGAAAGCTTGAGCAATTTTCTTCACTTTCGCTTTCTTTTTTTTTTTTTTTTAGTAAGCAGTAACATGGTTTATTTCATTATCGTAGCACATGACAAGTTCACTTTCCCAGCTTTTTGCTAAACGATGTGTATCTTCCTGGACACTTATGGTCCATGGAATTGTGCCTTACATATTTTTTTTTATTTTTGCCACATATGCAAATTTATCATTAATGATCATAGAATCATTATTTTAGGTTTTTTATTGCTTTCAGGTAATATATTCTTTAACTTAACTTTAACAATCTTATAAGACATCTTTTTTTCCCACTCCCTTGTTTGTTTCTGAAGTTAATATAAATAGAATGATAAGTGGATATAAAGTAATATTTCTATAAATGAATACAAGGAAAATAAATATGATTGCTTTTAAAAATGCAATGTTGAGGGTTTAGTTGAATGTAAGACAGACTTTTCCAAGAAGTTAATTCTTGCTTCAGTTGAATTTGACTGAAGCCCTCTGTGACATATGTACATATTTATATGTACACATTAATATGGATATTAGGAGGTTTTATATATAGCCTGTGTTTGAGAACTGTGACCAACATTTTCATGTAAATATAAATGTATTTTAATTTGGCATTGTTGACTTGCCAGTCAATAAGTCTTGTCCTCTTGAGGCAGCCGAGTGTAGCTACACTGACTTTGCAACATGAGAGTATAATCCAGAACAGCATGTCATATGTGAAGGAAATAGATGCTTCGTTTAAGAAC